>NW_020454093.1:12540113-12605011 GCF_003342845.1 Nothoprocta perdicaria
CACACTTTTTTTTTTTTTTTTTTTTTTTTTTTTTTAAACAACCTTGGTAAAAGCTGTTAGTTAAATTTTAGTTAAATCTTTCTGGTTTTGTTTTTGTTTTTCCACGGTAATGTCCTTCTTCTATGTGATGGACGCTTCTCCTTTCAATTACCTTCTTATACAAAAGGTCTTAATGGCTTCTTAAAATTACTGTAAATTAAGAGAAGTGTTTAYATTCATCAAGGATTGTAGAAGTGATTACTGTAGCTGAATTCCTGATGACTGTATTCCAGCTTTTTCAGAGTAGACCATCTAAACTCCTAGTAATGACTCACAGTTCAAAAGACTTTAAAAGCCCCAAAAGCTTATTTTACCAGATGTSAGAGTAGAGAGTCATTCTCCATACAGTATTAATCAGACTCTGTTTATTAGCTCTTAAAGATCAGATTAGAATTTGCTGAATAGTTACAGCATTCATTTCTTTCCTCATTTAATTCCCTCACATGGCACTTTCAAACATATTGATAAATATATTTGGTCTAATGAAAATGGGATACAAACACTTTAATTCTCATYTAATCAAGGCTGATATCTACTTGGATGCCAGGAAAGAAAATTAGTCAGATTAATATTTGGAAATATATGACAATTATTTATCAAATAATCTATTTTTCAAATAATTTTCTAAGTGATTTCTCTGTTAAGGCCTAAAAGTAATTAAACTTTTGATCTCATTTTAGGAAGACCCTGTCATCTACTCAGAACTGCAATTTAAATAAGGGCAGATATGATGTATCTTATCATATTACATTTTTAAAATAAATATATTAGTTGAATATAAAATGAAAATTTCTTTTTAGTCATAAYAGTCCCTTAAAGTTTATCTCTGAAATAAAAATTAGGAATAAAACCTAAACCAAAGTGAATCTCTTTCTTATGCCTAATTTTCAGTTAACAGTTTGGAACCATTTCAGCTTAGSGGCTGGAGGGAAAAATGCATGGTAATGTTGGCAATTAAGTAATTCAGTTCCCACTTTTTAATTTTTTTTTCTGTCTGCCCAGGCACATTAAGCTAATTTATTTATATTGAAACAGGTTTATTTGTGCCATTCACACATGACAGAGAACTGCTGGGTATATGAAGTACTGTAAAAGCAAAGAGAGAAAAGTGACGACAGTTCAACACGGTAATAAAGATTTTCATAGATTATAAAATTCAAAACGACAGTTCTCAGTGACTGTCGATGACTTCAGCTCATTTATTCATAGAAGTCATCCCCAGATCTCCTCACATGTATTGTAGCTGGATAGAAAGAGGTTTTTGCCTTCATATCATGAAGCCAGGTCAGTCCTACCCAGCTGTGGCCAAATGATTCTCAGATCTGGAGCTCATCTTTTCCACCYTCACCTGCTCTGTGCTGCTCTGCTTGGCCAGTGTTGGATAGATGTGGGCATCAAAATGGGTAGAACTGGATATTAGAAGCCTATATCCCAATTGTGATCTTGAACTCTGCTCACCTGACATCAAATTGGGAAGGGAACTTCTGCTATGGGTTTGACTGACACATTGCAGAGGTGACTCATATTGCTAGGGATGCTGCTGAAGATACAGAAAGCACTGGGTGTGAATGATGGCAACAGAGCATAGCAATATGGATTTCATTAAGCTTGAGTGTCTATGAGCCAACCAAGTTAAAGTAGCAAAGCCAACATGCTAGACATGAAACGAGCCATCTGTTTCAATCACAGACAGAGACATCACTCCCCAGGACAGCTTGTCGTGTAGTGTTGCTTTAGATGCCTTGGCTATCTCATCCAGCTTCCATATGCTGCTTCTGGGAGTACATGACACCCTTAAGTTTCATGGCAGTTCCATGAAACCTTTTATAGTCTCAGTTGAATAATGGTTTAACATGTTTTAACATCTACTTTAGAGAAATGTYCCTACAAGTGAACACATCTAGATTTCTCAGAAACACTTTTTTAGATGTGTGACATAATATCTAGCCATGTTATTAAACATTTCTTCCCAGAATTTCGGAATTAAAATTTAATTTAAAAAATTTAAATTAATTTAAAATTAATTTAATTTAAAAATTTCTTCAAGCCAACTTTTCCCACAGCGAATATAGGAAATTGTGATAYTCATATAACTACAAATCCCATTTAGATATGCTTTTACCTTTTATCTAAATTTCTGTTGAATTGCAACATTTTTAATAGGAAATTCCAGAGGCACATTATAAAAGACAAACCCAACAAATTATTCACTGACAACAAGCAACCTTCATTATTACAGCCATCCCATACTTTCTTCTGATTACAAATAAAATAAATGTGAATTGAAAATCATTTTTAATGATAAAAGATGGGTAATATAAAATAAAAAATAAAAAAAAGGAAGATGGGTGATTTAAAAATAGTTGAAAAGCAAAAAAGACTCTTCAGTGTTGACTATAAAATTATATGGAGATGTTCTCTGATTTTCATTAGGYCATCTTCTCTGGACAAGTATTTGCTCTAAAACTTAGATCAACATGGTCAGAACTATTGTAGAACAAAAAACAGGTGAAAAATACTATCTAAGGGAAAGTTCAACATACTTGGAAGCTCAGTAAAGAGACCAATCAGAAAGAAAGAGTAAGGAAAACAAGCATTGACATAAGGTGTAGCCATTGATAAAGCCACGTCCCCTCTGTAGTGGAGACCTCTCAGTTCAGTTGCCACAATCCTAGCCTTAAGCCAGCATCAGCTTTGGACACTTAGATTCTTATAATCATTTAAATATGGGGATTATAAGGGTAGCATTTCTTTTTCCTAATTCTTTCCATTCCCTTTTGGATGTTGTAGACAAGCAAGAACGAGTATGACAGGTACAAATATAATAAATTTGAAGTATAACATATGAATGCGCAGAACTGTGATCAAGTAATAAACTGAAATTTGATTTCATTTGCCCTTATAAGCAGTACCTCCAATGAGACCCGTGGTTCAGATTTGAATTTCAGTTACACTGACATAAATCCACAGTGGTTTCCTATGGATTAAAAAAGTTACTTACAATTTATACATAMATAAATGAGGTAAATAGTTGAGAGAGAACTACAGATGAGTAAAGTAAGCAGATAGACATCTAAAGAGAAACACAACATGAAAAAATGCAAAAAGGAAATTAAAAGATACCAAAATACCCTAAACTCATTTCAGAGCAGATTAAGAAAGGGTAAGAATGGGTGTTATGCCCTAACTGCAGTGTAATCAAGACACTAACCATCTTTGCTCTCAACCTTAAAACTTGTCTCTCGATCTTCCAAACAAAAGTTAGGAACTACACAATGCTCCAGTTCTAGCCCACAGCCCTGCAGCACAAGACTCATGTTAACAAGGCTGAACAATAACCAAGCAGCTTTTCTAAGCTGGGAGAAAGGGAAATCTGTACCACATAACACGGCCTTATGAAAGCCACTGGGCAGGAGATGTCATTAAGATAGATTTTTTTTGTTTAGCTCAGATCCTGACAGCAGCTGCTCAGCACTTCTTACACAGGGGAAAAGAACACATATTCTCTCCATAAACAGCACTTCAACTGCACTATTCTTTGTAACAATGAAAAGGCCATGCACACTTGGAAGAGCTAAACTTCACTTTTTTAGAAAAAAAGAAAATCTATTATATCAATTGTTTTCCTATGCTGTCTTTTCCACAGTTCTGGAAAAAAAAAAAAAGAAAAAAGAAAAATAAAAAAAACAGGCTTGAAGAAAGAATCTTCTTTCCTCATGTAAATGCATATTTCGGCAGATTTCCTCAGCAATCTTGACTTTGGCACTAATGGGTCATTCTTCAGAKGAGGCATTCTAGAAAACAGGTATTAGCAATAACAACTGCTACCTGCACTAGTTCAAAATTCAATTCCAGCACCCAATTCTATTACCAATAGAATTTTTTTTTAATGGCAACTTTCTTTAAGTATTYGAAAAAGCTAAATTTCATATGACTCATACCTTTTTTGTCAAAACAGATYAATAGCCCTGTTTATCCATCCAGCMCATGCAGAACCACTAATAGAAGATGGGCTTTCCCACATAACTCAGGCTGCAGCTACACTAGGCCTTGAATAGAGCCCTTCATTAGACTGCCACCTCAGACTTATTTATWTATTAATTTTTATTTCAGGTGAGAAACACAAGAATGCCTTTGTTGGAAGATGCTGGTCTGTCCCCTCAGCAGTCAGGTAAYCTTCAACTAGGTCACTCAGTGCTAGACTCAGATCCAAGGAATAAGGGACAGGAGATTAGATGCAGGATTGCATCTAATTTGCAACCCTCTAAAAGATGACTGAGGAGGTCTGATTTATTCAGCRGACCCTGGGCTTCTGTAGATACATAAAGGAAGAGGTTCTCAGGTCCTGTTACTTGCTTTRGTGTTTTGGAAAAGGGATTTGAATCTAGAGATTGCTCTAGAAGCCTGAGAGGGGCCTTAGGCCTCTTGRAGGGAAAACCATCATGCCCTGTATTTGAAAAGAGTCATCACTGTTCCCCTTGGAAAGAAGGACTGAAAATTTCTGTCTTCAGGAGAAGATTTTGAGTTCTATGTCTTTAATGGAGATTGCAAAAATCCGACTGCAGGATATGAAGAAAAAGGCTGAACAGATATGTGTCCTAAAATTTGCATGGATCTSCATCATACTGGACTTCTCAAGCCACATGAACTGAAGTCAAATACTGCATATCAAATACTGCACAYACATACAAACTTTGCTAATCTATTTTACTGTTTTTATAAAATAAACAGCCCCAAAGAAAGTTCCTGAATTCATATTCAGGATGATGTGGTGGCTACAATACTCTCCTTCCTCTTGGGACAGGAGAAGAGCCAGCAGCTAAGGCACTTATTTATCATTGTCTCTATTAAGCACAAAGACATTTCAGCACACACATAGAATCAAAACGTTGCATAAATGATGCAGCTGCAAGCATGTACCCTGCTGCCTGTTCCCAGCTAGCTAGAGCCCTGCCCTCAAAGTAGAAAAACACAGTTCTCTGCAAGCATAATCTACCTTATAACTCACCCACGCACCGTAATTGCCGCAATAAAACCTGCTGGACTGAGCACCAGCCTCCTGCAGAGCAAGCATAGGGCACAAATGCCCTGAGTTCAGACCACTAAAAAGACATCATGGGAATCAAAGCCACAAGCTTATCCTTACCCCAGGTGTGCTCCCTAGAACTCAGCACCTGCAGGTCCTCCTGAGCTGTAGGAAATGCTCTTTTATTACAGGAGATGCAGCTACAGTTTGACAGGGCAACATGTTCAGGAGCCCTGGTCATTTCTAAGTATATTGTAAGTACTGGGACTTAACACAAGGGATAACAACTTGTGATGAAGTTATCATCACTGCATTATTTTTGAGGTGCGATAGAAGTTGATTGAAGGGTTGCAGTGGCTGTGCCTGCCAAAGTGATATGGCTCTTATCTACAGCACACCCGCTGCCATCTGAGAAAATGCACTGTGTGTGTGCATGTTCCAAGCCTGCTCACTACGAATCAAAGCAGTAGCAGGAAATGCTTTATTGAGGCCACACATTTTGGAGCAGACATGGCCTAAACGTTCTTTGCACTGCCAGGAATTGACACCACTGTGTCAATTCCCTTTGGTTTACCTTTTTTCTTCTCCAGTCTGGCATAAGTTGGCCTACTTTTCCATCTTTGACAGCACTACTGTATTGTACTCAGTATTTTCTTTATTCATCCCATATTTCTGAATGCATGTAAGTTAATGGAAACCATGCAGCATGCTCACAGAAGAATTTTAGGGGATGGGCCCACTTCCCTTCCCTGTCTGTTCAATGTACAAAACCAGCCTGCAAATGCCAAAAGTACAAAAGAAAACAAATGCCCTCACATATTAACAAATAAAAATAGAGAGGTCATCATTAGCCATAAGCCAGATTGTTTGTAGGCAAATTTTCTCAATACCACAGTACCACAAGAGACAATACAGGACAAAATAGGAAAAAGAACTTCATGTTCTCAAAGAACTTTTTTTTTCAGAGTATTTATGAAATGGACAATTTTACGACATCGAATGCACGAAATTGGAAGATCAGCAGAGCACCATCCAGTTAATAATAGCAGACAGTAGGAATTACTAGGGAGAARCTGGTGAATGATCTGCACTGTAGCCATGTGGATTTGTGTAGGTTCCTCAAGACAGTAGGACCACCAGGGCTAGGAGTGGCAGAAATGAAGGAACATGGGACATCACGAGTTTGGAACAATTGGCTGGCCAAGTAAATGAATAATAATAGCAGGGACASAGAATGCATTTATCACAGGTAAACCCCATATGACCAATTTGATTGCCCTAATGGGCAATGCCTGGAATGATGAGGATGAGCAGTGGATGTAAGGTCATTTGGCTTGAGCAAGGCGACATTTTGTCTAGCACCAGCTTGGTATTTTAACTGAGGAGAAAAGGATTGGATGAGTGAAGAAACCATTCTCAGATCCCCAGTGTGGTGTTCAACACTTTGTAGCATACCTGACAGCTGGTCRTGAGTGGTGCTCCTCCAGGGAGGACCGTAGGCCCTGTAATGTTTAACTTTGTCGTCAGTAACCTGGACCATGGGATGAAACACACTCTTGTCAGGTGGAGAACACTGAACTGTGGGCAATGGTCAATGCACTGGACAGCAGTGCGGCCACTCAGATGGGGCTGGACAGTCTGGAGGAGTGGCCTAACAGAAACCTCATGAGGTTCAACACAGACAAATGGAAAGTCATCTGTTTTGTATGGACCAGCTGCTCATTAGATGTAGTTTCATAACAGCTCTGTTTCGACTTCAGCAACTTCTAGATGTAAAAAACTAAATTTAACAATGTATTCCTGGGTCTATACAGATGGACTTGGAAATTCTGGCCGACTGCAGAATGCTCAAGAAAGTCCCTTTATCTTCTGCACATTTCACTTACCCCAAACTCCAATTATAGAAACACTTACATCTTTATTACTGAAAGATTTACACTCTTTTGCATGAATAGATTATTATATCTCACATGTTAATCTTTATAGAAACAAAAATAGTTTACGACATTGTGGTTTGCAAAACTCAATCCCCAAAGAGTTTTAATAAATCAAAATAACTGGTAAAATTACTATTAAAAATGCAATATAAGTTGACTGGTAGTGATCCTGCAATGGTACTCCTTTGGGAGCAATACTCTGCCATAAAAGATCACTTGCAATTTACATTCTGCAGGGAACCTTTGCAGAACAAAATAAAAACAGTTTACTCTTTGACATGTCACTAGTAAAAGCATTAAAGGGGGTAAAATAGGAGGCTTTTAAAACAGTACCAAGTGATTTGCAAAAAATGCCCTTGATAAATAAGAAAGCATGTACTTTGGCAGGTGCCTYAAGTTTTGACAAGGATCTATTAATCACTTGGACACAAAAGTAAATCCAACAAAAAAGAATTATATACCTATATACTGTTATTACTGCTTCCCTCTATTTCAGTGACTCACCCCATGCCCACACTCAAATGATAAATCAAAACAGATACTAAGGGAGACCCTTCCCTCTGATCTTTGTGTGATCGCTGCCGGCTGCAGGCAGGCTACACTCAATCCCTAGCCTGCTGCTCAGCTCCATCTTTTGTTTATTTATCATCATGCAAACTGTGTGAGGACAGTAGCACCACAGCCCCTACAAACCTGTGTGGGAAGGTCTGGCACCACCCAAGCCACATTTGCAGCAGGGTGTTAGCTGGGTACACTTTTCAGTGAGCTGAGCTGGGCCTGGTGCTAGATTTGAGTCACTTGAATTTTTTGTTGAGAAATTGTGGAGATGGGGAAAGGTGCCTGTCTAAATACTCAAGTGCCCAGCAGGTAGGGATAAAATCCAATACCAATAGGTATATCAGGCTCTACCACCTGCATTCCCAGAGCCATCATTTGTATGTATTTAGTCTTAGATACTCATATGGCAATGAGATCAATTGTGCCATGAGAAATAGAGTGCAGGTCTTGGAAAGCAGGAAGCTGTCAGGATCACAGAAGCCTTGAATCCCAAATAATGAGCTACAGACTACAACCAAACGGCTCAGAGCTATCCCTAGCAAGGTCTCCTCAGCAAATCTATGACAATAACTATTAAGAAAATTAGGAGTACATTGGCTCTTTCCCATAGAYGTCTGTGTTATCATTTTTGATTTCTTGGGAAAAAATCTATTTCAATCTTAGCAAGCACACTTGACAATATGTTCATTGTTTTTTACCACCTGTTAACAACAACATGTAGCTAAATCCTCTTAATTTAAGCTTTTAATAGATGTTACTCAAACTGCTTTCTACTGCTGCTTCTGTCCACTGGCAATACATAGTAAAAAAAGAAAAAAAGAAAAAAAGAAAAAAAAAAAAAGCTGATATTAGCTGCCACAAATTGCACAGAAGTAAGATACTAAAGCAGCATTGAATACTCTAAATGGAAGTACTTTTATTTACTTATTGTAAACACAGTCTAAATCAATGTGTTGAACATCTAATGATGATTAGAGTGATCATCCATGGCCTGGTTGGGTAGGGCCATTCCCAGGAGATATCTGTGGACCTGGCAGAGCAGTGCAGTCCCCTATTGCAGAAGTGACTTGGATGGTCTTGGATGATCAACATACAGAGAAGCCAGAGAATATTTCAGAGAAGCCAGGTGTCAAACTCACAGACATATCTAGAATCAGATCCTGGATCGTCAGTCCAATGGGAAATCAGACTGAGAGAGGACTCTACCACCAAACAAAAAAAGGGCAGAGATCCTACCCTGTCCTGAAACAAGAGGCAAATACCAACCCTGATGGACCTTCCAAGCCCGATCTGATGGAGTCCTGAGGCATTAGTACTATTATTTTCAAGCCAAAGTGCACAAAGGAGTGTGAGAGCTCTTTTGTAACTCGTCAGAGGGTTGTCAGAGGGAAAGGGTGTGCASGATGGGTATGGCATGAGAGCATGCTGGATGTCTCTGAAGAAGGTGGGAGAGAACTGAGGGCAATGCCAGGCTGTCAGTTCTGTAGTGCCTATTGTGAGTGGGTTTGGTGTGTCCKCTCCATTAACCCACGAGTGCCAACCATCCGGCTGACACAGACCAAATCTGCACTTTGGTGCTTGGTGACAGCGAGGCACTCTGGTTCCCCAGGGCTCGAGTGTTTATTCCTGCTCTCTGCCCCTGTTTTATTTAGCAGTACAGTCTAAATCAACCCAGAATTAGGAAGTGGTTCAGAATTTGAGGCATAAAACCTAGCAGAAAACAGTCCTAACCTGGTAAGGCAATGATTATTTCTGTAGTTCATTCTTACTGCAATGGAGACATGCTGCTCCTGTGAAATAGGCCAATGTTCCACTTATCCCCTTTCCAGACTGCAGCTCCAAGGCTGGGAAACAGCAGTAAACATGTGCAAAGTTCAATATCTCAGCTTCTCTAAACCTTTGACTCACACGCTGGCAATTGCACAAAGTTACACCCCTCTCTACTTGTCAGAAGACAAATATCACTGCTCGCACTCCCTGAACATCAAAGATATGACAGAAGGCTATGTGCTGTTAGCAATATGCCAGATTGCACGCGTGCACTCTCAGATTTATCTGTAAGGCTAAATTTTACCATTTTTTAAGATTAATGGTTTGGAAAATCAGTTATTCACCTCAGCTTATCTTCGTTGGATGACCTGCATAACTATCAGCTCCTACACTTTTAGAGTCTACTTTTTAAGTTAATAAGTCTGATTTTTTAATTATATGCACATATGTATAATGTGAACTGGCACATGAAATATTACTTACCTGAAGGAAAATAGGTACCCTTTGAAATCTCTTTTCTGTGTGGCCTAATGTGGACTAACTAGTATTTCCTAGTTAATCTTCATCAGCATGAAAATCTGCTTTTGATTTAACTTCAAAAAATATTTGTGATTTCTGTACTCATTTTCAACTTAGTATTCATTAAAAAAGTTATAAAAATAGATCTTCTGAGTTGGGGGAAGGACTATGAAAGATCTTACAGTCCCTTTACAGCATAACTCAAGAGATGTGCCGAGCCATTCCAAACAATTCTGCCCTTAATAACTCCATCAGGGAAATAAATCATCCATACTGTGAAGCTAACTTGCAAAATAGCTCAGTGAAATGGTTTTAAATTTTTGAGGAAACTGGTGATTTAAAGAATCTGAATAGATGGCACACAATATACATCTTTTCCCAACAAGATACAAATTAGGAACCATATATATACATATATATATWTTTTTTCAAAATGCATGGTTTCATAGGAGATGTACTTGATTTAAATACTAACTCAACATTTAGTCAAGGTTCTGAACTTCCCCAAAGTTCTGATAAAATGTCTCTATAAACTGTGAAGTGCTTACATTGCTCCTAACAGATAGCTCCAATTCATGGAATACGTGGTTTCCGACAAAATTGGCAGTATTTCTAAAATCTCTAATCTTATTAGCTCTAAAATTTTCTTATGTCTGTATTTCTTTTCCTAGGAAATAAAGAAACTACCCTAGAACCATATTCTATGAAAATCAGTACAAATAAGATAAATAAACTAACAAACCCTTTGGAAGTAAAGATATACCAGTCATAATTCTTGTACCTCCAGATTTGCAGGCTAAAATTGGGAGAGAAGAGGAGAAAAACAAAGCTTTAATTCTCTTCTTCATTGTCAATTGAAAATGCTAGATATCGTTATCAGAAGATCTACAGGATATACTCATCTGTCCAGATAACATTGTCAGAATAACCTGAATTTGGGGCTCTCTCAAAATTCATCAGCACTTAATTTTTCAGTGTTACCACTGTGTTTTCAAAATATTTTACTGCAACTCTCTGAATAACTTTTTGATTTGCTTAGCTCTTTAATAAATTTTAAATATTTATTTTGTGTTATGGATTATTACTTTGGGAAGTTTAGATGTGGCATATTTGAAACAGTGGTTTGGAGGTCTGCAGTAATTCAGAAAGGAGGAAATGAGCCTAGAGCCCCTATCTAGGAAAGCCATTGGGGAAAAAATGGTAGAATTTCAAGAACTTCTCATTTTTCTTTTTTAAAGAATAATTTTAAAAAATAAGTAAGTTCTGTATTACTTAAGGACATAAAAGTTTAAGCCACCTTCTCTTTTCAAAGAGTTAGCTTCTAGCTGAAACCTTCACTAGGGGCTGCAAACTTGGGTAATAAAACCAAAACTAAGTTATAGGAACATCAACCATGAGCACTGACTAGAGACTCCATTTTTTGCTACCTAGATGAACATCCAGTCAAAGAAGGGTTATTGTACAGGTAGATTTCACAAAAACTCAATGAGTTCACAGATTCACAGAATCACAGATACTATTTTTCAGTGGGAAATAGTAATCAATAGTAATCAGGGAAAGAAGAGATATGTTGGTTATAAAAGCACGTAAATAGCAGGGGATAAAAGTCACACTATTCAGAGAGAAAAAAGAAATTCTAGAGGAAACAGAGCCTCATGCAAGGCAGCGAGACTGAACAGACAGACACTCCGAGCTGCCCTTTTAGGAAAGGATGGGACCCCCTGGGTTGAGCAGCCCCATGCATCCCTAGGAGCTGGTTGAAGCAAACCTTGTGCTGCTCAGTGCTCCCATGCACAATTTTATGTATAAATGCTAACTCTTGAGGATGACTCTATTGTTCAAAGCCTCCTTTTTTTTTTTTTTTTGCCTAACTGCTTTCTTTTCATGCTCTGCTTTCTCTCTTCCTATAATTTCTTCCCCCCAGCCTCTGCCCACGTTGTCTATTGGGAAGAACTTTCCCTTCGCCCTGGCTGTCACTGTCAGTTCACCCATAAGSTGATACAAAGCCCGGCTGCAGCTGAACACCTCTGCAACAAACAAAACAGTGAAAACTAGGGTATTTAGTCAGATATAAATCCAGTTACTGAGAGCATGACAAAGAATTAGCAAAAGTTATTCCAATTCATGTAAGGAATAAAGAAAAGTTGTCTATACTTTTATAATTTTCCTTCCTTATATTAAAAGCTAAAATGCAAATATGTTCATCACTGATTAATTTATATTACAGTGAATTGGACACCGATGAGCTGGAAAAACAGGGCAAAGGTTTATTTGCTTCATGTAAGTGACACATTAAACAAACTAAAGCAGACAAAACAAACAGTCTGGCAAAATGTTGACAGTGGGTCTAGAAGTAACAGCAATTGCAAATACTGACAATCTTTGTTTGTGATGAATCACTTATAAAAATAACATTCAGTTAATGATAAAGGGAAGATCAGTGAAAACCGACCTGGCTTTAAGCACGGTGCAGAATTTCAGCTGATGAGAACCTTCCACCCACTGCTCCAGAAGCCACTTAGGCAGCACTAAATTTCTGGCAAAATGGACACAGAAATGAAGCAGTCAATAAGAATTCTCTGGAAGCTTAGCAAAGACATTTAAATGCTCCTGATTAAAGTAAGGAATTAAGAAATTACATTTCCGAGAGTAGAGTAGAATGAAGGATGTCATTTGAACCTTTCCAACACCAGGCCATAAGAATCTTTAAAATTCTGCCCAGTCACCCACAGCAATACATCTCCTAGAAAAATTGCAGAAGAACCCCAGAGGCCAAGTTTCTCAGACTGATGACGGAAAAAAATGCTTGCTTAAAAAAAAAAAAAAAAAGTAAAGTAAAATAAGATTTATACTATCCTGATTAGTGGGAGCCAGTAGAGGCAAACAAGGGGATTAAAAAAAAAAAAATGGGAAAAGAAAAACAGTGAACTACTTTATGAATTTATAAAAGGGCATTTGGTACCCACAGCTCTAAGTATATACCAGCAAACATTCAAGGAAAGATCAGATAAGGCAAGGGAGGAAAAATATAACTATATTTTCAGAAGCATGGAAATTACTTTGAAAAGATTCCTCAAAAAGCTGTTTATAAGCTGACAGGTTATCAGTAAATCAGATTAAAAGAGTTGCTCATGAAGTTCAAAAGTACCTCTAATCTTTTAACTTATCAGACTTAATTGCTGTACAGATGAGGGTCAAGCAGTAACCTAAAATACTCAAACGCCATTCCTCAGGGGTTAGTACTGCACATAGAACTTTCCTGAGGCAAAAAACATCCAGTAACTTGGTAATTATCTGGAAGATACAGTGACTAGTTTACAAATGCTGCCCAAGAAGCAGYATTCAAAACCACGCTGCTTACTAGACACCTTATTATTTCCTGTGAATTAGCTCTAATGTATTTGTCTCCTAGAAGAAAGACTCCAGGTTAGCAGCCACTGAAGTTTTCCAAATGGCTCCAGCTGCTGAAAATGGCCAGCTCCCGAGCGCAGCTCCCTTCTGACCAAGTTGAGCTCCATCCTGGAAATGGGGGACAACTACAAAGTGAATTTAAAACCTATTTTTCTACACTTAGCATTGCAAACTATTCCTCCAATCTAATTTAAGGGAAGCACCAATACTTCAGTAATTTATAATAATTTTGATGCAAAGTCCCCCGAGTAGCAGATGGACCATCCCAGAATAAGCAAGAGTGCAGCATAACGGGAGGCACATTCTTTCCAGACAGTTTTTCAAAATGCTTTTTATGTGCCCTGCCTAATAGGAGTGACCCACTCCAGTGCTTTATAAGGAACACTTACACTAAATTATTCCAAGGCAAATGATTGTGGGCTTAATTTTAGCTACAGTAAAAGTGCTGTAGCGGGAGAGAATGGTTGTTATCTAGTCATCATTTTTAGGAAAATCTTCAGTGCTAGTAGAGCAAGAACAATTTAAGGTCACGGGGAATGAATATGTGTGGTGAGAGCTAAGAGCTGCCATATGCTCTCTTACTGAATGGCCGTGGATGCTCCAGGACAGGGTGCCAGCTTCACTTCAACACCCATTAATGGGTCAAGAGGTCTTCACTCTGGCCCCTCTCCTCAGACTTTTGGTTCACGTTCAGCTAGTTCTAGGAGTTTGATCAAGGAAAATAAACAATAAAAACACACAGGTTTTGCATGTTTGATACAAAACATTTATAAGAAAATAGTTCTTCTCTCAGGAGAAATRCACTGTTACCTAGCTGGCAGTGCTCTACCAAGCAGCCAAAAAAGTATCCAAGGAACGAGGGAGCCCTCATCACTTTTGGAGTGTTTATAACACTGCAGGATCAAAAGTGCGTATCATGCTAAATAATGTAAAATGCAGCCCTGTGCTGTATATGTCCCYAGCTTTCTAGAAGATTTTGACAGAAATTGGACCTTCAAGAGAGGGTCCAGCRGAGAGCAACAAAGATGATTAAGGGATTAGAGCATCTCTTGTATGAGGAAAGGCTAAGTGATCTGAGCCTGTTCAGCCTGAAGAGGAGAAGGTTGAGAGGGAATCTGATCAATATATATAAACACCTGAAGGAGGAATGTAGGGAGGAAGGGGTCAAGCTCTTCTCAGTGGTGGCCAGCGACAGGACAAGGGCTAAGGAGTGTAAGTTGAAGCACAYGCAGTTCCACCTCCATATGAGGAAGAACGTCTTTACTGTGAGGGTGACAGAGCCCTGGAAMAGGCTGCCCAGAGAGGTTGTGCAGTCTCCTTCTCTGGAGGGCTTCAAAACCCACCTGGATGCCGCCCTGTGCCACATGTTCTGGGTATCGCTGCTGGAGCAGGGCGGTTGGACTAGATGATCTCTAGAGGTCCCTTCCAACCTTAACCATTCTGGGATTCTGTGAAATTGACCTCTACTCCCTCATTTTCCCAGTCCTGATCTTCACTTGGATCATCAGATTGCAGGGTTACAGGAAAAGCTTCCAAAAACCTGGGACATGCTTGGCCMACACCAGGAAAGAGCCATGAAATGCAGGGAATGGGCAAAGACCTCAGTGCTGTGTGCGCCTGCTCTTGGCATGGTTGTCTTTACCACGCACAGCTCATCACTGCCTGTCTGATCCAGCACGCCAGAGCAGCACACAGCCATGTTCTTGAAAGGAATGACCTTTTATCAGTGACAGCAAACTCAGTCCTCATCACTGAACCTATAACCTGCTTTTCTGCTTTTTTTTTCATGTTGCACCATTACAGCTGACAGAGCAAGGTCACTGAGTTGGCCACATGACGACCACAGCCAGTCTCTGCAGGTGGGGTCCACGTAATGAGGCCATGTGCAAGTCCAAGTGACAGTGTATACGGCAGAGCAGTGCCCTTTATTTGGACTTGATATGAAAATGTCAAATACTACTGGTATTCAGCGTTTACTCTTGTTTGCTTTGGCAAGATGCAGATTCATTAGATTATCTCTTCTTTTGATACCATTGTGTAAAAAATTAAACACTTATTGGCACATGATATGTAACCCAGATTTACTGTGTCCTTGATGAATTTTCTAACCAGCAGCTCTCTCAGTTTTCCCACATTGTGTGGCTACAGCTATTCAAGAATTGCAGTAAAAACATCGCCAGGGTATACAGAGACCACCACTTAATAACCTCATGGTTGAAATGCAAAACTGGAAGATAAATTAACCTAGACCTCTTATTAGATAGATGACTTTTATGTTTTATTTATGCAATGGCTTGGAGGTTGTAATATCATTAACACTAGTACTAACGACCCATTTCTGCCATCAGCTGCTGCTCAGTGAGGCTGCAGTTGCGCAGCTGCAGCCTTGCTGTGGTCCTGCCCTTGCCCAGCCTTAGCCCATCCCCATGGTAGGGCCCAAGGCTGGGCCCGGGGCCACCCCATCTGTTCCCAGTCCTGCCCCTGGACAAGGGCCTCAACACCAGTCCTGGGAGTCACCAACCTGTGCGGTGTCCTGACAGTTCAAATGCCAAAATATCACCTGATTTTTCAGCAAAARCTTTCTTTGGATGATTTGCAAATTCAAAAGCAACACCGAAAACAAAAAGAATAGAGCAGAGTATTGTTTTCATGCTCCTGAAAGTACCATGTTATTAAATACCACTTATCAGCTCCAGTTCATAAATGCATTAAAAAGATAATGTGAAGTACAAATGAAAATAATGAACGATRAAGCACTGCAAGCTCAAAATAATTCTGACAGGACACAGAGCAGAATATGGCACTGTCTTCTTTTCTTCCCGCACTTCATAGTTCCTCAGCTATCTGGCAATTTCCTTTATCTCTTTCTGCTCAACTGCACATTTTTATCTGACATATAATTCACATTAAGCACTTTAGGCTTGCTCGGTATTATCTGTCCATTTACTACTGTTCAGCCAGAAAGCAATGCTATAAAGACAGAAGCCAAATGGCATTAAAAAGGTGAAAGTTGGCATTCAAGGCAGCACGGCAATTATGCATATATGAAAAAAGCAGGAAATCTGGCTAGCTCAGGCATGATACAATTAGGTGAGATCTGATAGATGGGTGAAAAGCACATACATCATCTGACAAGAGGATAAGTGCATACATGGACAGCTGCTTATAGCTGAGTGATAGAGTGGTTTAGAGGTACTAAGTGAATGGGACATCAGAGCCTTGGCTAATCACACAGGATACCTTTGATCTGGCTTGCATCAGCTATGAAAATGGTCCYGCTCAACAAGGACAGAGACCTGAAAAGATTTTAATATAATATTTACCACAAACTGAATGAGTGACACTAACAATGGTGGTGCATGCTTAGCATGTGAACAAGATTAAATAATTAGGTGATGTATTGCACAGAGGCAAGAAAGGAGGCTGATAAACAAACCTTGATGGGGAGGAAACAGTAACCTGAGCTACAATTCTCTTTCTAGAGATGCTAAACTCTAGCTGCTATGGAACAAGACTGAACAAAATGTACTGCCAGCCTCCTGCTTGTTTCTTCCTATATTAAATAGTAAAGCAGTCTGAACAATGAATTCGAAGTCAAGGATCATGTCTGGGAAAAGCAGGGTAAGTGATTTCTGTAAGAGGTGTGATTAAGGGTGTGATTAGCCAGCTGTGACCTGTGGAAAGGCAGGGAGTGAACATCACTKTACCAGCTGTCAGCTTGTCAAGTCCAACACTCAGTCTCTAACAGCAGCCCAAAGCAGATGCCTGAGAATGAAGGTAAGAGCAGCACGAGCAGATAGCAGCACTTGTGCCAAATGCTCTCACCCAGCAGCTTGCAGGTGAAAGGCCTTTAAGCCAAATATATTTAGCAATTCCCAAAAGATTTCTCTTCTATGATCTTGTTCCATCTGCCCTTGACATAAAAAATTCTGGCACTCCCAGCCTCCTGAAGYCAGGAGCCAGGTTAAAAAGTGTGAGGTTCCCAGCATACAGATGATCTGGTGAGGTGAACCTGAGGTGCAATTACTGCTAATTGAAAACTGCTCCCAAAACCTTGCTGTCGCAGCTTGCAATGCCACAATTGCAATTTTTGCTGCCACTGGCAATTTTTGAGGGCCTATTTAAATTTTAACTGGCTGAGTGGCAGAGCTCAGAGGGTTGTGATCAGTGGCACAAAGACTAGTTGGAGGCCTGTAGCCAGTGGTATCCCTCAGGGGWCAGTACTGGATCTGGTACTGTTCCACTTACCAATGACCTGGATAATGGTTCAAGGTGCACACTTAGCAAGTTTCTGATCATGGAAAACTGGGAGCAGTGGCTGATGCACCAGAGGGCTGTGCTGCCATCCAGAAGGACCTCAACAGGCTGGAGAGGTGGGCAGGAGGGAATGTCATGAAATTCAAATGAGGCAAGTGCAGAGTCCTGAGTCCAGGGGAGAATGACACCATGCATTGATACAACTTGGAGTTGATCTGCTGGAAGGCAGCTCTGCAGAGATGGACCTGGGAGTCCTGATTGACAACAAGTTGACCATGAGCCAGCAATGTGCCCTGGTGGCCAAGAAGGTCAATGATCTCTTGAGCTGCATTAGGAAGAGATTTGCCAGCAGGTCGTGGGAGATGATCCTCCACCTCTACTCAGCCCTGGTTCTGGAGTCTCCTTCTTTGGAGATATTCAAAAGAGATTTGTACCAGATCCTGGACGATGTGCCCTGCATGGCCCTGCTTGAGGAGAGGGGTTGGACCATGTGATTTATAGAGGTCTCTTCCAACCTCAACCATCCATTGATTCTGGGCCTTTGGTTTAATCAGTAATTTCTAGAACAGAAGACATCCCATAGCTCTCATTGACTTTATCACTTTTTTTCTTTGTATTCTTGTCAGTTTTAGTAGGATTTTTCTGAGATGAGAGGAGTAATATCACTTATAAAATTGCTATCAGTCATTTTTGTCTAGCCTCTTTCTTGCCTCTTCATCACTCTTTATCTCTGAAAACACCTTTCATTTTATTAAAGGGCAATTTCTTTAGAATTCTGTGGTAGAGGAACTCATAGAAGGCCTTTTGGAAATCCATGTGGACAAGTTTGAGGAAATCTTTCGCCATATAGCTCAGAATTCCTTGCTGCCTTCTACACATTTTTTTCTCTCACAGTATAGCACATTTATGCAAGTATCCAATAATCATATTCTTTGTATAAAATATTTTTCATAATTTACTTATAGTTTTCTACTAACTTGCTTGTTACATATGTCAGATTTASAAGAATTTAGTTACCCCAGATATCTGATGCAGCCCATTCTAAAATTCCTGTCACACCGAACACCTTCCACTCCTGAAGTGCATGCTRTTTTTAAAGATGTGGCTGCACACCCCTATTAGTAATCCTGAGATTTCATGCTTCATTCTGGATAAACATCTCTGTTCCTGGCAATTTGTTACAGTTCAGTTTATCTGTTTGTTCCACAACTTCTTCCACTAACGCTCCATTCTGAGACAAATACTTCGATGAATTCTTCCTCAGAGGAATTCCAGCATAGAGACCTCTTGACTTCATTTGCATTGAGCACAAAACCTCACTTTATTTTTTGATATATGTTTACCTTCTCTAAATGCTCCTTTTGTGCTGTGGTATCAAATGGTTCAATATCAACGCTCTCTGGGATTTTGCCAGCTGCTGGTTTCTCCTCAAGCTTTTTGCCTGTTTTGTTAAATTTTACAGTAATGCTGTGTAAAGGCTGCACTTTCCTCATCTTAAGGAGGGAAAGGGACCAAATATAAGGAACCATCTCTACCTCATCTTCCTCTCTTAGCTGAATGCAGACTAAACACTAATTTGAATCTCTTGTTAAGAAGAAATATGTAAGATGACAAGGGTTAAGAGGTTCTAGACTGAATGGTAATTAATGTCTTACGGAAAAAGAATGAAGCTTATTTTGTAAGTTAGTGGACAAATTCTTTTTTATAGATTCAAGGAAGCAGAAGGGTGAGGTTGGGTTGACTGCTTTGCAACCAGCATCTGAACCAAGTCAGATGAGCACCTCACACTCAAGAGATCATTGTGAAGTGCGTAAATGTCTCCTTTTCAGTTCCACAGATTTGGAATTCTGCAGGCTTCATATGACATACTCTGAAAAAACRAAGTCTCTTGATTTAGGAACTTTAATCCACTAGGGAACAAGGGGCCATGGTGGAATTTACTGAAGTGTTTGTTGCTCTATGAAGCAGTATCTTGTATTTAGGTCCCAACTGTTGTTGGCTAGTAGCCTACCTTTTTTGTTTGTTTGTTTTAATTACAGTATCTCTCATACTTTATTGCTCTTTTTCATCTTTCATTTTAAGCACACTGACAGCCAGATAGATTTTTGAAAGTGTTCTAGAGAGAAATGGAAGAAAACTACAGAAATTTTCTTCTATTATCAGAAGACAACACTGAACAAAGAAAAGGTCAGTGGAATTGATATGTTTCAGGGAGATCACAGTCACAAGTTTTCCCCCCAAATTCTCCTTGGCATGAAATTACATGGTCACAGTTTGTAAATAATTCAAGCCAGAACCTGGTCTTATATGTGTCAAACAAGGACAGATTTACTGGTGTTAATGAAAAAAAATAGGATGTGACCTCTTTGTAATTCTGGGATCGGTTYTTCCAACAGGATACTAAAGTTCTTGGCAGACACAGGTAGAATTGATCATTCCCTTATTCTGGTTTGCATCAGTTGTAGTCCCTGAAATAATGGGATTAAGTGTCCTCAAGGTCCATAAATGAGAGCACCTTGCACTGCACTAGCATAGTGCTTTGTAGAAATGGCTCATTCCCTAAGGTACTAAGGTAACAAGATAGCCAAGATAGCTGCTGGAGTCCTGTAGTCAGGCATGGCCCTCACTCCCCAACCCACTTACTATTCTCTGTCTGTGTGTGATGGTTTTCAACACACAATAGCTGCCCCTCCAGCAATTTAGAATAGATGCCAAACACAACTGTTAGTTTAAAGCAAAAACAAGGTAGATGTGTTACGGTGCAGAGTGAAGTAGAAATACAGCCACTGCATTTCAGTGAGAGCAGTTCTTCAGCACTCAGACCGACTATAGATGCTACCAGTTTTCTCTCTCTGATATTAAATTCTTGTATAAATACTGATTTCAAGTAGATCTAAGACAATTCTGCAGCTTTTGTCTTGCTTTCTTAGGAATGACAATCTATAACAAATTATACAAAAGGCTTTGTAAATGAACTGTACAAAATAGTACTATATAATAAAATTGTGCAGTTCTCCAAGATATCATAACAAAAGACTCGAAATTCAAGTCTTAAATTATAGCAGAACCACATGACACTTTCTAGTTAAACTACAAAATGAAAGTTTTTAGAAGTAATTTGGAACCTTACACCATTATTCCACAATTAAGCAACATTTCCCAAAATAYGTTATTATAAAACCACTGTCCAACACATGAATTTATGTGTCAGAAGTTAATTATTTTTTACTTATCTGTATGTTGTAATCATCAAATAAATAAAGTACACCCCTGTGTGAGTCTGCATGAACTATGTGCCACCTACTATCATTGATTCCTGGTAGAGTATGGAGAGAAGAATTGGTACATACTAACTATTGCATTCCCATGCAAAAATCCTTGAGGCATTATTGCAGCTTAGACTACAACATATATTAATATATTTWCCCTTTTTTATTGAGAACAAAATGATAACTTCAGTATCTGGATAAGGACTTACACAAATAGCTTGATTTTCTTCTCTTATTCTGCGTATGTTTGCATTGCCAAATTATCAAGTAGAAAGGGGAAAAAACATGCAATGTCAACTTGGTTTTAAACTGAAACAACAAAATGTAATACATTTCCTGAGTAATCTTCTCAGAAATGCCTTTAAGATTGGTAGGATCTTKCTTCTTGAATTGAAAGCCTAGGCCCAGGTGAAATGGAGAAGTACAGAAAAGTGCTTACACACCAGTACTTCTGAAATCAGACGTAGAAAGTTTATTAAAGTTATTAGTAGGGAATAAAGCCATATTTTGCTAGTTGTTTGGCAGACTCAGAGCCATTTTATAACAYAATTTTTACAATCCATTTTGCACTTTTTCTCCTCTGGAGAAGCTACCCATCCTAATGAACTATCACTCTTTTCCTTAATCATCTGAAGAGACACTTGGCGAAGACTGCACTTTGTCAGATACTACAACTGAACCCTCCATACTTCATAGAAATCTGGCATTAGAGCAATACCAAAAATCTTCAGAGCTGCTACAGCTGCAAAGAACTTCATGGACAAATGGCCACTAAAGCTGTAGCACATCTAGATTCYAGCAACAGGGATGCTACCTGCATTGAGGCATGAGTTGCCCCAAGTGATCACTTGTCCTGAGATTAGGAGACATTTGATGTCCTAAACAGAGTCTACCAATAAAAGTTCCTCCTCAGTGCCTGGATCTTGTCCTTGGGACTCCTCTTCCTGGTGTGCATTGCTGAGCAGAAGTATTAAAGGACTGTTTCAGCCATATGGTCCCACTAAAATGGTCGTGCCCTTTTAGGYGGAAGGTCTGTTGCAGCAAAAAGCTTTGTTGAGGTGATGAAGAAAGAGTTGTTGATAAGCTGTTAACACTGGGTCTGTTTTCCTCAGTTCTTTTCCTGCTGTCAAAGGCAGGGAGGAATGAGGGCCCTGCTCTCTGCAGGATAGCGTGAGGGCCTTGCTTCCCTGCTTCGTTTGGTTTCAGGAGGAAAGAGCAGCTTTGCTACTGCTGCAACTTAACCTCAGTACAAAGGTAACAAGTAGGTTGGTTCCTCTCCCTGGGGTATGTCCATAGGACACACCTATCCCATAGGATTTCCATGAGGAGCAGCAAATGGTAACAACCAGATAGGAAGAATTGAGGTGCAAAGGACAATTTGGAAGAGGGATGATCTGTTTCCATCTTTTTCCTTAGGTCCAGCATAACAAATCAAGCCTCAGGGATGATGCAGTGCCAATAGCTAGTACTATTTGTTTTTTATGTATCTTCCTTACAAAGTCTGTAAAATGACACCTGGTCTGGCTAGTTTTCTATTTTCACTTTCTATTCACTTTCTATTTTCATTTCTATTTTTCTAGGCTGAAACGCTGCTTCTGTCAAAATCAACAACAAAACATCTACTGATTTTCAGYCCAACCATAAGGTACCTTTAGATTATTTTAAAGCTCAGTTCTAAAGCTAATGGTAATACTGTCCAAATGACTCAAGCAGAGAAACCAGAACACCCAGAGCTCAGTGACTTGCCTGAAATGTTGCAGCCAGTGTGTGGCAGAACAATGATTTAGACGTTTTAGTTCCCTCTCTAGGTCCATTTGAACATGCTGTTTCTGTGGGATTGAAGGATCCCAGTTTCCACCTGCCCCTCCCAGAACTTGTTACCTGCTTCAGTCAGTTGCCAGGTTCCTAGCACGGCTACAAAATGTCACACTGGAGACGCCATTTTAGGTGTATACGAGTCTTCACTCATTTCTCAAGATTTTCTCAGTCTAAATGTTACAGCTTTTAATTTAACCACCTCAGATAAATCCAGATAAAAGAAATAAAAATTATGAATTTCCAGGTTTAGCCATTGCTCCTTATTAGGGCCATTTTTTCCCCAATCCTAATGCAATGTTCAAACAACAACTGTAAAGATGGAGCCCTTAGGGTAAACAAACTATTTGATGTACCAGTTATTATAAGAAAGATGGAAAAAAAATGAAGTGTTTTTTCTTTTAAAATTTTCCTGTATTCAAATGACAAAACAAAATTAAACTGAATAAAATAAAATAAAATAAAATTTATAAATGAATGAATAAAATATAAACGAATGAATAGAAGCACTAGTGGATTATTTTAGCCAAAAAATGTGCAATTTTTCTTCTTTATCAAGTAAATCCTTTTGACATCTTTGTTCATCAATGCTCCTTTTTTATGATATTTATTTAAAATCTGCACAGAGAACTGTGTTTACTCTTGTCCAGTGTAATATGTAGTTTCCATGTTGAAAATACCATATTCAAACTAGCTCTGAAGGTATTTTCTCAAATACGTTTCATGTCAAATTTTCAACTGTGAATTGAACCACTTGTTCTCTTTCCTCTTTTGAAATTTTCTCGTTATCTTCTGCAACACCTGACAACAGACTCTAACCTGAGCCACAAGGACCTTCAAATTCTCGCAGATCCATGTTCCTTATGACACCTGCAGAGAACTAGCAAGGACACAGTCACACTTTGTGCAAYGCAGCTACTTGCTGCTGTCAATGGAAAGATCAAATGATGAGATGCCTGGATGTACTTCAGATTTTCCTCCAGAAATACAAAACACTATAAAAATTCAAAAAACCTCCACTTTTCAAAATACATTGTCTGCATTGAGAATTGACTGCTGTCCCATGCTAGCTTTGTTGTTTTATTTCAACTGTCGCTCAGGTCACTCTATGTTCCTGGTGTTTATAACATTCATTATCAAAATTAAGTGTTTTCCACAGAGAARCATGCATCCTGTCCCTACAGGTCTTTTCCTTAGTAAGGAGAAGAGGCTTAACAAGGTTTTCTTATAAGCTAATTCCGGCAATAAATGCATGAACTGAGAACAAGAGAGAAATGATGACAGACTGCTGGTTTCCTGCTTTCAGGGTATTCCTTTCAAAACAGCATGTTCTCATTAGAGTCTTCCAACGCCGTGGCTTTACGAAGGACTAATATATTTTGGACTTCAGTAGAGTAACATAAAGGCGTAACAAAACTCTCAAACAAATCATGTTATTTTGGTTCCAGTTCTGCAGGCACGATGTTATTTTGGGTTATGGATGTATGCAACCCTAGAACCAAGGGAGAATACCCGTTATGTGCCAAAGTGTGCTGCTGGCATGGACTCATTTTCATTCTGAGGATCAGGTTAGGAAATGAAACAGGGCACTCAGCAGTTGCTGGTGAAAAATGTGTGAAGGAAACGAGCAGCAGACAATTGCCTTGGGTGAATAAAGAGAGCAGATGTTCTGTGGGGAAAAAAAAAAAAAAAAGGAAAGAGAAAAAAATCTCCTCCGCTATGCAAGGCAGGTACCAGCATATGGTTTTGAACACAGTTTACTTCACTGTATATATAGAAATGGAAGAGAAGAAATAGAATTACAGCCCAAACTAGACATAAAAATCTCCCCTCACAACCTTATGTGCATAAAAAGTATAAAAATACTCAAAGTAAGTCAAAAGTCCCTGTTACTTTCTGCAATACAAAATTTAAGCCCAAGGAAGAGGCAACACTTCTGTCCAAACTCTTCTGAAGGGCTTCTGGCTTCATTTCTCCATGAAAGAAGCAGCAGTCGTAAATAGGATTCTCCGTGACTAACATGAAGACAAATATCCATATTTCTCTATCTCTTTCTCTGATTGCTATTCCCTGGCATAATGCAGTTTTCAGCATTACCAGATGGGCACCAAGGCATAGAAATTTCCAGGGGAAAATGGACTTAAATTTCCCTGATGTCAGAACTACACAGGAAATAGGAAAATCGCATTGGTTGAATAGTTTGGGGAGTTGTATTGTACCTTGGAGCACATTTTAATATATTTTAATGAAAACTAAAGTATTTGGCAGGATAGAGGTTGTTCTCTTCCAAAGCAAATRTAGGGAAAGCCTTGCATTTCACATTCAGCCAGTCACAGCCATAGGGACCAGCCAAGGCATCCAGAAAAGAATTATAAAATCCCACTGAGGACGAAATGTTGAAGAAGTGAAGCAGCATAATAAATAATTCTGAGATGATCAAGGAGTTCAAGGGATGAGCAGGGGCTGGATATTGGAAAGTGAAAATGGAAGTCCTGTGAAGTACTGCAAGTCCTCTGAGGTCTGTCCTTCCCTTTCCTGCAGTTCACTCTGTTCTAAGCCAGCTCAAAATGCTGTAAACATTGAGTGCCACAACGCTGCCCTTTTGCTGCCTCCTTTCAGAGGGAGCTGCTCCTTGGCATGGGGACTTCCCAGTCCCTGTGTCCCCATGGTCTTCTCCACCACGGTGCTGAGGGGCTGCAGGGCTTGCTGCCACCACGGGGGCAAAGCTCAGTGCCTGCAATCCAGCCTTTCCCCAGGTGTTTACCTGCAAAGAGCTCAAGCCCCAGCTCTCGAGTGTCCTTTCACAAATTGGACATGCAGGTTTTTCCCCATAAAAAATGACATTATTTCTCTTCCCTGAATAAACAAAGCACTTCATATGTAAGTTAAAGCCAAACATATAAACTCAGGAACATTTTGTTCTTCCGGAAAATGAAAGACAGTCACAACACTCAAAACAAGTAACAATATAAATTAGTACATTATTTTCCCAATTAAGGCAATTTTGTTGCACAAGTTGATTTTGCCAGCATCAAACCCATTTCTAAGGTCTTGCATATGCTTTCTTTTTTCTCCTTAAAAGCAATACCCTTTTAAGGGAAGAATTTTGRTCAATGTACAGTTACTGTAATAATTTACTTGCTGATAAAGCAGGAGTAAAGGTAGCACTAAGACCTTAGCCTTAACAAGTCTCTATAGCATAATTCAAATTACAGCTTTGCATTCCAGGTCCCATAAGTCATATAGCACTACTGGCCATTCAGCCACTTTAAATCTCAAATTCTTTGAGAACTTGAATGCAATGATATGTGATCTTTGTTCTTGCTCCTTGTTCAGTCCCTCTGATCAGTTAGTTCTTCTTCAGCACTTTAGTACGAGGCAGGTTTCTGTGATGAAATGCCACATTTTGGTAATTGCTTCTGACCTTAAACTTTCTGTGCTTCACTTCCTGCCTATAAAACAAATCAGGAAAGTTTTATTCCCCCCATTTTTTAGGAATGTGCGAAGTGGCAGCTGGTCTTCACATACCAAGCACACACAGATACACACTGTGATGACACACAGAGAAGATCCCATAAAAATTAACAGCTCTGAGAAGAGCTTAAATAAACACTCACTACAGCCAAATACTACTCAAAAAGGTAATAAAAGTAAGATACAGAATAGATGCTACCGTTTGTCTCCAGACACCAGGTGAAGGATAAAGTAGATGAATTCAGGCTATTCCTGAGTTTGGTAACATGTTCTTAGTGCAAAATATGCTCCTCAGATCTATCTTGGGGGCATAGCATTGCCCTGGTGAAAATAKTAAGTTTTTCTCTTTGAACTCCAGATCATTGTTCTTACAAATGCAGCTGGCAGACTTGGGGGGCAGTAGAGCTTTGGATACAAACATTGCCAGGATTCTAGTTCATTCCTGCTTGCCTACTCACTTCCCAACTTTCTTTTTGAGACTGCTGCAAAGATCAGCAGCTCTGATAGTCCAAAGGGGTCCACTTTAAGGACCAAAAGCTACACCTTTTTTGCCCGGTGGGAGTGACAGTCCAAGAAATGAGCCATATTTGCAGTATTTGCCAGTGATTGCCAGTGAATATCAACGTCTTGGCCAGATCAAAGATGGATGTTGCCAAAAGTGGCTTCAATGGGCAGTGTTTCGCTGGAGGTCACCTYGGAAAGTTAACTGGCCTTTGCACCAGGATCCTACAGGACACTTGAAACCTTCAAATTCCTCAGACAGATARACTGACATAATAAGGTTAAAAAAAGATTAAGAAAAGATTAAGAAGAGCACACATGCAAAACATGAATGACAGAAGTTTCTCCAGCTTTAATTTAGTAAGTGAGAAGAAATGATTAGGAAGCSTAGGAGGAAAACTGCTTAGGTTTCTACTGGGGTTGCCCCACCAAGGAGCTAAAAGGCAGGCAGCAGGTTATGGCTGCTCTGTCCCTCATGCCCCTGGGCAGAGCAACCAASGTGTCATCTGTGCAGTGCAACGCTCCCCACTGAGCTGCTGCTGAAAGGATTCAGTGGTGATGGAGGAGGAAAACAGTCCTTTAGCAAAAACACCCTGAGTCATAGGTCTTCGAGATGCATCAAACCCTTTTAATGTGCAGTTTCTAGGGAAAACAGACAGTGAGGTGGAAATCATTAATTTTTTAAGCTGTCGGTGCAGTAATGTCTAACAGGTTTTGTACACGTTTAGAATAATGTAAAAATAATAGCACTCAAGTAAGCGTGAGCGCATTTAGGAGCTCAATAGCAATGTAAAGCATATGTTAAGGTTTTCCTCATAGAGGAACCCTGGGAATTTAGCACCGAGCAGTCTGTAATAGAGTTTCTATGACTTCAGGAAAATCCCATGAGAATGTGGACTAAAACACATGAGGTGCTTGCAAATTTACATTGAAGAACCTGAGTATTTCTACACACAAAAAAAAGAAAGTTTGACCATTGTGTAGATCTTTTCGATTTCTTGCTCTRACCTATATTACTTTATTAAAAAGGCTTCTACATAAACTTATGTAGGGTCTGGGATGCAAAGATCTAACAGTCTTTAAGAAACAAAGTTATCCCAAAAGGCATTTCAGGTGTTTTCTCCTAAGTCACAGTCAAAAGGTTAACACAGATCATTGGTACACTGAGCACAATACCAAATAAAAAATAGCCTCACTTCTTTAAAACAGAATGGTATTTAAAATTGTGCAAATAACCTACAGACACCTGCAAATGTGGATTTTTTTTTAACTTGAAAGATCTGAGATTTTAATTTAGAAACAGCAAAGGAATTTTATAGTAACGTTTTAACAGAGAGAAAAACAAATAGAGTGAATGAATTGAGGCAAATGCCTTGGCCTAAAAAGCCCTATTGCTGCATCAAAGGATAGAAAAAGCCAGCTGCAGGAGAGCCCCTAAGGCTCTACTCAAGAGCTTAAGTAACTATGACATCTCTTTATGAGCTTGGAAATACGAGTACCTGGAGAGCGAGCTCATTTCAGTAGTCTTACCTGCTAGTCCTTCACACTGTTATTTCTTGCCAAATAATCTGCATTCAAAAGAAAACGTAGCCAAATGAACCCCGTGGTGTGCCCTCCCTTCAGGCCAAGTACACACAACTGTGTATAAAATGTGTGACTTCCTATTTTATGAAATAAATACGGCCCATCAGAAGAGCCTATTTTCCATGAAGAGCTGCAAAGCTGCATTAAGCTAAACGGGAATAAAAAGATTCCTGTGGGCTGAAGTCCAGGTTGAATGGCAACTCTCTGCAGGGGGCTGCATCTTACTGCAGCTGGGTTGGCAAGGTGTTGTGTTTTCAGCTGGGTTGGGAAGGTGTTGTGTTTTCTGGCTGAAGGAAAACTGCAAATCATTGCAGCTCACTGTTCCAACCTGAATACAACAAAYACAACAAATTTCTTCTCCCTAATTGGGCAGCACGCTGGGTAACATCATGATGAGTTGATCATGAATGAGGACTTGGGTTCCTCTCTGCAATAATCAAAGCACCTCCAGCTAATCTACCATTAAAAAGCATACCCAAATTTTTATTTTAATTTTTAAAATATTTAATTTAATTTTTTTTTAATATTCAATTTTATTTGGAGCCGCCAGAGACTCCATTTGAAGACAAGGGCCTCAACCTCACGTTCTGCAAGACTAGGCAAAGGACTAGATGGCTCAGCCTCTTGCAGGACTGAGGTCTTTTGAAGATGTGAAGCCATAGTACCTGAGAGATAGTGAGAGAGAGAGAACATTTAATTTGATTTTCCAAAAATAGATCACCCAAGAGATTCCGATGCAGTCAGACACGTTGCCCTGGCTGGGTAGCAGGGCTGTTGCTCCTATCCAGCCCCAGGTACTTACTCGTGGTTGTCCTACCAGCTGGTGTTGCTCCACTAACCTTGCTGGTTTTGCTGCCTGTGTAACGTTCCTCAGCGGAGGCTCCCTATCCCTGCTACTCCAAATGCATTAGCCATCCCGGAGCATTTCCACAGAGAACTCCTTCTGTTCCATTAAGTGCCTTTAATYGCAGTCCAAGACTAAACAGGCTTCTTCATCAATTTATACTTTGTTTTTCAAAGCACACTGAAGAGACAGAGAGTGGATGAGAGGAGCAAAAGGCATGTGGATTGATCCTCAAATCAGTCGCATTTACTATTCACRGAGAAAAGGGGAGTTTGAAAGCAGATGTGGCATGGTAAAAGCCTGAACCCTTGCTTTTTTCCTAGAAATTTACGTTGTATTCTGAACTGACAAGAGCAATGCTGGTAAAAAATAAAGGGGCTTTTGTAAGCTCAAATAAAGGGGGAAAAGCAATTTACAGTATTTCAGTATTTTCACTGCTTCAAAATGTTTAATTACAAATAAAAATAAAAAAGAGAAACTTGAAGCTTGCACCTTCAAGGGGACAAGAAAGCTGGGGCAATTCCAGACTGTAGGCAAAATAGCTAAGGAAACAAAAGAGAACAAGAAGAAAGGATGAGAAAAAGYTAATGATAATGATACCAATTTGCAATCTTTCCTATAATGACATTTGCTGGAAGCCTAGATCRTCCAAGTTTGTTCTCACTTTCAAGTGTCTTCTCCTTTATTGGCAAGAGTGTCGGCCTTTTTTGAGTTAGAATGTTTGCTACAACTGCTTTGCTTAAGACAGTTGAAGAAAAACTTCCCATCTGTTTTCTTGTTCTTAATCGCCCTATTTATTAATCACGTTCATGTATTTATGTACATGAAGTCTATAGAGTTTATAGAGCAGTTAAAGCCGTGACTATAGGACAATAGAGAAATTCCCAACCTAACTCTAACTTCCCATGGGTACACAGAACTTAAAAGGGCCAATTTAKCCAGACTGATGTGTCTCCCATATCAGTTTACCACACTTACATACATTTTCCTTTATCTTAAGCAAGAAAGATATTTTTGCCATTCAGGATCTGACCCAAACACCTAGTTTGATTTTCTCTCTGCCTAAGCAGAAAACAGCCCACATCTCAGAAGATTTCAAGAACCTTGAGCTAAGAGCGCAATATAACCCATGTGCACATCACTCTGCTCTCCCCAGCCAACTTGAACTCTGCAGTGCAGAGCTCCTCAGATCTCCTGGCATTTCACTTAGATGATAATCACAGAAAACAAAATATYCCTCTTACAAATGTTCAGTTCTTTTAAGGAGGAATATGTTGCTTAAAAAATTCTTATTCTTGGGGTGAGGAACTCCATGATTCATAAGGACAATAACACTGAAGTGTCAAAAATGTGTTAAAACATGTTAAAAAAATGATCATATAGAGAAAATACAGTGGCTCACCAGGGCCTCCTGAAGCTGTGGCGAAGGTGTGCAGCAGAGGTTTTAAATATCTGATTGAGAATATTTAAGTGAAGCAGGTATTACACAGTGTATATACGATCTCGTTTTCACTGGGTGTTGCATTACATAAAATCACACACTCACTCAGGGGCTGCTGAGTACTGTGAACTATACTTGTGAAGTGAGCGAGAGCAAGTGCCCTGGCTTGAGCGAGATCAGTAAYGAACCCCTTATTAAATATATAGAAAGTGAGCACCTGAGTGCAGAGTGTATTACAGCTTTGTAAAATTGAGTCCAAAATTAAAATGGAGATGGAGAATGTTCTGAGATAACGAGGTGATTCAGTCTTGATTTGTTGATTAAATATATGCCCATTCCCAAAATTGTGACCAAGGTATGCACACGATAGTGAATTGAGTTTCTATTCAACTTCAAATCTGTTATTTCCATTTACATTTCCAACTTGTTCCTATCAAAACGATTAAGGAAAATGATTCCTTCTTTTTACGCACATAAGCTGAAGCTAAAAAATAAAATTTTATACAGAATTGTGATGCTCTCAAGCTTTATAAAACTTATATTTTCTCCTTGACCTGCAKCAGTTTAACCTTGAGTTAAACTCAAGGTCTTACTGAATTAGATATTCAGCTCATTTGTTCCTATAATCCAAAAATACAAACCCAGAAAAAGATTTAACATTTATAAATATTTATCATGCAATGTTCAATTTAATAATATGTTATCTTTCCCTTTTCCCTGTGCACTGTTTTATTTAATTTTTAGCTAATGCTTTTATCTTTCAAAATAAGACATATTTGCCTGATGAATTTCACTGGATATGTTTGATTGCATCCAAATAGTTCCCTCCAGATTTTTTTAAACATGTACATTCGGAGGAATTAGAAAAGATAAAAATGAGAAAAAAAAAGAGAAGAGAAAAAAGGCCTGGAAAACAAAATTGACTTTCATTTGTAAAGTTGCCATAGGATTAGAAGTTAAGTCTAACAGCAGGTTTGTGTGCACAGGCTCTCCCTGCTTCTGTCTCAAAAAGACAACACATTTGTGAAGACAAAGAATTTACTTCCTATATTGTCATTTTTTCAAAAAATAGTAGAAATGTAATATCTACTTAAAATAATAATCATACCCCATTTTGTATAAAGTTACTAAAAAGAAAAAGCAGTAATATTTCCAAAACTGTTAGCTAGCTGGCTTGAGGTCTAACTGATAATGAGAAGTGTAGGGTGGAGAATACCTAGATTTCAATGCTGGAAGAGCACTGGGCACATATGAGAGGTCTGAGTTTTAATGAAGACTGAACGTCCACCTGTAGCCAAGATAGAAGTAAATGCAACTATGTCCTGGGGGAATAGATTCCTGGGACTGGGATGAGGAAGGGGACACAAGGACACATTGGAAAGCATCACAAGCCCCTACGTGCAGAACTTTGGAAGTTCAAAGCAGTCTAAGGACTGAAGCTGAAGCTTCATTTTAACCCTTTGACATTTTTTTTTCTCCTCCTTAAAAGACTACATTGAACTTTTTTAAAAAAGTCATAGTTGCCTAATAATGCCATCTAGGCATGTAGGCTTCTTAGGGCACCCGTCTATCATGCCTTCAGCATTACATTATCAGTAAATACAAGCATAACAGAGCTAAAGAAGAATGTCTCTTCTTTCAAAGGGAGTTAGATCCATGGGAACTATGAGAGTACCTAGAATAATAAGCAGTCATGTTGATATGTGTACAAATCCCTCCAGAAAGGAAAGCTGAGCACAAACAGTTAAGTGCCTTAGAGAGGATATTGGTATGTGTACACCCCCTTTTTAAATGATTGGCTTGTATCACCTCTCATTTCTCTTCATAAAAATGAAAAATATATTTCTCTGCGCAAAATAAATAAACCCCCTCCCCATAGATTCTCATTCCTGCAGTGCCCTAGGAGGGGGTTAAACTGCTGTGTGAGGTTGCAGGAGCACTTGGCTGGAACAGGGACACAAAATCCCAACATGCAGCTCTTGATGGGGAAGGAAAGAGCAGTGAGGGATTTGGAGGGCTCGAAGGGATGCTGAGACTTCACTACTCCACAGTGAGATTTTGTTATTAGTTCTTTTCTGTGTTATACCMGATAAATGCAGAGCATCCTTTAGAACTATTTTGCAAACAAAATTGTGACATGTATTTAGCAGTTAGCAAACACTAGCAAGGGATCCACTTTTCATTGTTTTCAGACAGCCTGTGCTGAGGGGGCCATGCTCTTCTGTGTTATTATAACAAATTACAGGAATTTTGCAAAGGCAGCCCTGACTGTGCCTTAATCCTCCCAGTGGTCTTTTGCTGGACCCTCTCCAGTTTGTCAATAGCTGCGGTCCCAGGGGCCCTGCATTGCACATAATCCTCCAGATGTGCCTTCCCAGATGTGGCGCAGAAGGGCGTCATCACTCCCTCAGGCCTGATAACACGGCCTCCCATGCTGCTAACAGGAACACACTGCTGACAAAACAAAACAAAACAAAACAAAACAAAACAAAACAAACAAAAAAGCCTGCAAACCTGCATAACCTTTTTTCCCCCCCCCCAAGTTATACCTATTTACTTTGCTGTGAGGAGGAACAAGCAGTTCCAGCTGTTTGGAGCCGGTGGAGGGAGGAGAGGAGAGGAGCAGCCGAGGTGGTGGCCGAGCTCAGGGCCACTGTGACCCAGCCTGGCCCCAGGCTGAGGTAAGGACCTTTCTCCCAGGCTGGGGACAGCTGCAGGTTTTGCTGGGGCTCTTTGCTCTCGGGAAGCGGCTTCCTCCAGGCAGGGAAGCAGTAGGTTACCTCAACACGAAGCTGTTTTCCAGGAAAAGGGTAAACGGGCACTGCTTTGCGCTGCTCCCTCCTGAGTGCATGGGGCCACAGGGCCTCGGATGCAGCTTTTCCCCCAGGAATTACAAAACCAGGCTTGGGCCGCTCTCTCAGTGAGATGCTCTGTCTTCTGTCGTTTACACAGCACAGCGTTCCCCCTTTTTGGCAAAGACAGCGACCTAGATGAGGACATGAAATAAGGTTCTGAAGTTTAATTAGTGTCATTAGAAAATTGGATAGAAAAGCAATTTAAGCTGCTGCTGCTGAGGGAAAAAAAAACCCCTTGGCGACAGCAGAGAATTGGACTCATAATGTACTATTCACATACAACTAATCTCCCTATCTCTGAACTGACAGGGATGTTTTCTCGGTAATTTGAACACCAGCTAGCTTGGGCAGGCTCTCTGAATACAAACGCTTGCCATGCAATTCTCCTTATGTGTGGKTGTATCTCCAGCGCAGCTATGAGAAGTTTTACTGTGGATTGATAGCAACTTTCTCAACCCGGAGTAAATCTAATGGGTCACTCATAGCTTTGCYTGAAGTTCTGTCAGCAGATGTCCCATGAGGAACGCAGAAGCCAGCTCAAAATTTAACCTTAGCACTGAACTCTTCACTGTGGGCTCAGCTCATTATTTATCTACAGACTCTTCCAGGCAACCATGAGAGACCCCCCCAGATGGTCTCTTTAAGAGSTGAAAAGCAGATCAACTGCTCTCAAGCACCAACTGTTTCTCAAAGGTGCCTAAAATCAGTCAGGCCTAAGTTTTGTTGCAATTTAGAATTACTTTACATGTCATTAGATCCTATTCTACCCCGTCACTAGCACTTATAGAGTTCACTTGAAAATATGAGAGTGAAGGGGCCTTTGCAAGTGGTTTAGTGGTAAGAGAGTGTCCAAGAAGTGATGAGGGATCCCTGCAGCCTGGCTGGACAGTATCCAACGTGTGATCCCTTCCCACACCAAAGAGAAGCACCCAAAGAGAAGAGAATAATCAGAGAAGCACCAGAAATGCAAGATCCTCTGCTCTGTCTTCTGGTAAGGAGAATAGGGGAAGGAATGAGGTTGGCACCTGAAGAGGACTATAGGGAGCTGGGGCTATGGGAACACTGGTGGGGATGCTGTTCTGTTCCTGTGCAACCACCAAAAAGGGGCAGTTTCCTAATTTAGGTGCACTCAGGGGTTCTTCCATCCCATGCTTGAGTCCTTCCCATAGCCAAATATTTCCCTGCCTTCTGCGTTTTGCTGARTATTGCTGCATCAAACATCCTAAAACTGCTGTTTGTGCCATCCATGATGTTGGTGCACCAAAAATATCTGACTTCATGTATACCCAAATTATTTTGTTTTTCAAATCCCACTATGAATACTAAAGTTCATTCAGAGATATCTCTCTCAGCCTGCCAGGCAAGCGTGGCTAGACAAGCTGGTTTTTATTTTTTTCCTACTACTTTTCTTAGTTTGACACAACCATTTGGTTGCGTGAATTGTGTCTGAATTCAGTGAATGGTTTTTGCCAAAGGAAAAAGAAAGGAAGAAATTTCCATGATGGCAAAGCATTTAATTTGCCATTTATATAACAGAATGTTCAGATGCTTAGGCTATAACTACACAAAGAAATGTGGAGAGGAAGAGCCAGCTGCATCAGTGGTGTTGCTGCCTTTTACACAGCACAGCTCTTGGCTTGCTAAAGATTTGGAAAAAGTGGAAACTTGGTCTCCTTCTCTGCCCATCTGGATGCGGAGGTTTGAGCTGGGACCTCCACTTCCCGTGAGAACAGCCCAGAGCTCTCAATAAAACAGCTTGCTTGCTTCACCACTTTAATCAAGCCCTGTAAATCCTTGTCCTAYAGCTATTCCACAGCCCCAGGGAGGCAGCTGTGAGCCGGGCTCTGCAGGAGGCTCGCAGGGTTGCACCGTGCCCGCTGCTCTGAAACCCCCGGGGGTTTCGCATGCCCGCATGGCAGAGCACGAGGAAAGCGGCACCGTTTTCAGGCCCCTGCAGAGTGGGAGACCTTGAGTCCTCCAGGCAGCYGCTCATTAGAGCAAGATCATAGAACCATAGAATGCTTAAGGTTGGAAGGGACCTCAGAGGTCATCCAGTCCAACCCCCCTGCTCACRCAGGGTCACCTAGAGCACGGGGCACAGGGCTGCATCCAAGCGGGTTTTAAAGATCTCCAAAGAAGGAGACTCCACWGCCTCCCTGGGCAGCCTGTTCCAGGGCTCTGTCACCAGATGCTGCTGCTGTCCCAAACCTCAGCGCTCGAGCAGTCACATCTGACAGCATCAAACACATCTTTCCTTGTGATTTAAAACAATAAATGGGCAAGTATGAATTCWGGCAGGAGATGGTAGCTATGTAGTTTGTTCACTGAATTACTACTTTTCAGCCGAGAAGGCCATTCCCTGGCTTGTTTCTCTAAGATTTCTCCAGCAGTGTTGTTTAGTTTTTCAAGTAAATCTGAAAATGTATTATACCTAGAGGGCACTGTAGAATCATGATCTCACCTGGCTTGAAGCTAAAACTCACAATTTCCATGTAATCCCTTCCTTCCTACCCTGCCAGCAAAAAAGACCCCCAGAAATAAATGGAGACAATTATCCATTCAATTTGCATTGTTCCAATTATTGCGAAGGTTGTTTAGCACATTTGAGTTTCAGGGAAGTTGAGCATGAATGGATTTTAATGGATTGTCTGCAGTCAGCAGCCTATTTATGATGTCGGTATTTAATCGTAGCTGGTTGCTGTTGCCGTTGGTTGCTCCTATATAATGTGTCCTTGGCATGCTAAATGTGCTCAGACAGGGTTTACAGGAAATATGGTTCCATTTAGACTCAGGATTGAAAAGCTGGATATTCTGGAATGACTGGAGTTCATGTTCATCCTTCAGAGCTCCTCGGGGCCTGAGGGAGGTAGGTTTGATGCTGAGAGATAGGCCAGCAAGATCCACGCATGCAATAGGTAGGGAAATGTGTTAGCTCCACCTGGAATATAGTGAGAGAAGTGGATGAATGGAGCACATGAATTCAGGAACAGTATTTTGGAGTGAATTAAGGTTTAGCATTTAGGTAATGAAGTTCCTTCCTGACCCCAAATCTACAGCAGGAAGAGTGTCCTTGGGAAGGCAGCTCGACACCAGGCCACATGTGTAACATCACCTGTGTCTTTCCTTTAATCACAGAAATAAAGCAAAAACAAAAACAAAAACAAAACAAAACAAAAACCCCAAAACCCCAATCAGCCCCTAAACGGGACCCTGCTGGAGCTAGGACGCGCTCTGAAGGCTTCCTCTTCTATAGGAAAGCTTGATTGACTTGCTTACCACCTTCTGTCTACCTTTTTATTTTGTTTTTTCCTTCCCAATTTGCTTGAATAGCATGGTAATAATTAACACAGAGCCTATCCTATCTGACTGCCAAAAGGGGGAAGAGCCTCTTACTCTTTATTTGTTCATCACTGTGCAGTAGGATTGTAGCAAAATTGACTCTAGGTGCTGAAAATGCTCATTGGTCTGGTGGAACTGATGCCCCTTTTGCCTTAATCCACGAGTAATCAGCATAAAATGGCAAAGCATTCAAAAAGCAAAAAGTTAAATCAATTTTTATGGTAAATTCTGGCATTAGCCACATACAAGCAGCATTGCTTGGTTAGAAAAATCCGGAGTGTTCCCACTAGTTGCCACTAGTTCCAGTGCTGCACACTTTGTTGCTTGCAGGTGCCGAAGGAAGTCAAGCAATCCCCGCATGTTTCTTCTCTGCTTCTAGGTAAAGAAACAGATCTCAGTAAAGTGCAGGCACTGCGGGGCCAGAGCCGAATTACCTCTCATCATTAACACTGTCGATGACCCCCCTCCAGACCTGGGGCTGGTTTTGTGAGATGCAAACAAGTCTTCCCTTCCCTGGCAYGTGCTGCTGGGCTGATGAGTGCTCCCTATGTGTGTGGCTCCGTGTCGTGGAGCCGGGGCCTTGTGGCCTTGTTCTAGAAACGAGACTTCTGGATATTTTTTACACATAGAGGAAAAATAGACTACATAAAATAGTCTGATAATTGTATGACAGATGTTTTTGAGCTGAGAGGGAAGCACCTGCTAAAAAAAAAGCAATGAAATATATTTAATTTTATTTTTGGATCCTTTAAATTCTCAGGATTGGCAGGGGCTGAGAGCAACACCACAAAAAGGGGTGCCCGGACCACCCAGTCCCCCTCCCAGCCTCACRTTTTCCATCCAGGTTTCAGCTCCTGTTTCAGCATTCCCCAGGGGCCAGCAGCCCCACGCACGGCCCAGCAACCTGCCAGCTCCTTCTGGGGGCAGGATGGGGAAATCCTCATTCACACAGTGCACGAAATTGCCTGTCACCAGAGGAGTGGGACTTCCATCTTTTAAAGGAGCTTTTCCAATAGACAACACAGAATTCTTGTAAAAATGTTTCTCAGCACTGGTTATCTTAGCAAGCCTGTGTTACTGGATGTGAGGTCTCTTCAGCTTACAGCTCTTGTAGCTTCCTCTCTGTCAAGCATTGGTTTAGTGATGTGAACAAGACAGAAATCCTCGGTTCTTTGTARTGAAAAGCAAGAAGCAGCAATGAAGGTTGCCACAATTGTGTTTTGCAGGGCAAGAGAGTGAGGCCRGCGTGAGGGTGACGAGCAGAGGAACAAGCCCGAAACACAGCCGAGACGACTGTGTTTACCTGAAGCAATAACAGAAAGGAAACGGGCAAAGAAAGGAAAACTCTTTAAAACTTTAACTGCGATGCCTACATCACTGCACAGAGGCAGCTGTGCTCATCCTATCCAAACMCTCCCATTTTCTTTTAAACACTTGTGTTTCTCACAATGAAATGGTGAGCGCAGAGGAGCAGGATTCACCTTCTTGCTCCGTGTTTGAAAAGTACCTTGCACGAACTGCTCCCATGTCTCTGGCTGGGAATAGGAAATGCTACAGAAATAAAAATTAGGAATAAATAAATAAATGAAAACTGTACCCCAAGAGTTTGATAGAAAAATACTCTGAGTAACCTAGATGAAGATAGGATAAATGGGTTTGGTTTCAAAAGGATGTGAATGGAAAGGAGGGTCAAAGAATGGTCAAAGAAGAGGGAAGARGCATTAGGAAGATGGACTGGGTCTGCTGGGAGAGGGGCGATCGTGGGCCTTTCAAGGCCAGGCTGAAGCTGAGCCCTGGAGTGGCAGGAAAGTGCTGCAGATGTGGGGTGCAGCTTGATGCAAACCCTTTGCCAGCAGATGGAAGGAAGAGAGGTGTGATGATGACTAGAAGAGGGGTCCATGCACTGAACAAGAAAAATAGATTGGCCCTTGAGCAGGAGTAAATAGTTACTAGGGAGATGAGTGGGATATTCGTGGTGTCCTCTCCTCTCCTCTCCTCTCCTCTCCTCTCCTCTCCTCTCCTCTCTTATTTTTTCCTTCTCACTGCTATCTATTGGTTTCTATTTCTCTGGCAGAAATCACACCACTAATTCACTTTTGCTTAATTTTGTAACAAAGTTCTTACAGCCTCTTCTGGTTAGAGAGACTTTTCTCTAGACTGTCTGAGCTAAGCCGGCAACCTACAGAACATCTGGCCTGTAGCCCCTTGCTAAATGAGAGAAAATCACTGCAGCAAGCCAGAAACCAGCAAAAGGCAACCCTGGCCCTGTGCACAGGAGAACAGACAAGCACAGGACCAAATAAATGGCAGTCCTCATTTCACCCAGCGAAATCACTAATGCAGCTAAACAATCAAATACTTTTAGAACTTTAAAATCAATCTGATGAGAAGCCAAAGTGAAAATATCTCAACACAATAAAAAACATTAATGAATTATTAGACATACATATGTAAATCCTTTATCATTTCTGAAGGAARAGCAAGACACCTGTTTTGCCAAGACTCACATACTGTTTCAGACATATGAGGGACATTGACTTTGATGACACTTTTCACAAATATGGTACTTGCATGACCCAAGGTAAGAGATTACAAAGCATTCAAAAGCAAATTAGAGGAATCTCAGCACTGACCCCATTCTGTTTATGGCAGAAATGCTCTCTGATACCTTAGACTTTGCACAGACAGAGTGTGTACAATAAGCTGTTATTATTCTGTAAGCAATCTGGTACCTCCCCAGAGGGAAGGGCACTATGACCTCTGTGTGATGGATAGCAGGGAGCAAGACACAATATTGCTGGTGTCCACACAAAAGCAGAGTGTTAACTGGGGCAGACTCCAGCACTTTTTCATCCAAGACTTTCCAAGTGCCTCAAAGATTTATAACAAATGGAATTAAATATCATAAACCAGATTCTTTAGGACGGGTCATACRAGCTGCTAGGCTGCAGTGTGCTGAAGTAACACAGGAGCTCCCAATGATTCCCCAGGGGGAAGGCTCTCCCGCTCACCCAGGAGTCCGGGCCCCTAACTTGGGTTATCATGAACAGCCCTATCTAAAAGCCCTTAAATAGACATATTATTACATGTTATAGATTAAGGAATATATATTATCTTAGATAGATAAGATATCTATAGGTTGTAGACAGGTGGGTCCATAACATAGWACTCACAAGAGACTCAGTGGACAATGATCCAGAATAGAAAGACTTAATTCCGAGATTTAATTCTCTATATTTTTGTTTTGGAAATAAATTATTATTAATAATAAATATTATTAATAATAAAGTATTAATTCATATATCATGAGACACTACATTTAAGGCCTGTTTTCTGTACAGTTATTCTGGAATAAACCTTTTACTGAATAGCTCTGCTGTGCTGCTGCTCTTTTCCCAGAGCAAGAATACATTTTTCTGGTGTAGTTTAAGCCACTTTCAAATGAACAAAGCGCTCTTATTTTTGACTAAAAGTGGCCCTRCGTGGATTGTTCAAGGATAGCAATTTCTTTCTGAATATAGCCTGTAATTTGCGCTCACTTTCAAATGTGGACAGGCCCTCTAATATTTCCCAGAGATTTCAATAGAAGATACCAGGCGGGCAGGCAGAAGAGCAGCCTGACGTGCCRTGGATGCTGCAGCTGCCCCTTGGGAATGAGTCTTTCTGCCATTGCAAGGAATTCAGTGAAAACATCTATAGTCCAGTATCCCATTGGCTCTGTCTCCCTGCTTTATGTACACAGAGAAATCAGACTAACAATAGAGAAATGCCTGCAAATATCCAAGCAGCATTTTCACCAGGATTGCTGGGTCTGGCTTGAGGAATTTCACTATTTCACAGGAATTCCCTGTGACACTGAAACTCAATGGATGCAGCTCAACTTCTCAGACACTTGAGACACAGGGCAAGTTTACACATCTGGCGGGTGACTAGGAGGAGGCAGCTGACATACATACAGCTGTGCCTTGATGTGTGGTGTCCCATGCAGGGCAGGAGCCCTACCCAGAACAGTCCTGTGTGGTTCTTCTGGGCCCTGCCTTGCTGGTTCTGCTGCTCAGGAGACCATGGATCAAGCTCACGAGGTGAATCTGGCAAACAGAATAACAGAGCAGCGAAGAAACTGCCGTGCTGTCCTGCTGCATGCAGAAGATGCCTGGAATCCAGCCCTGTAGAAGAGGACTGATGGTGTCTCCTGTTCAAAGTGTGAGATTTGACTGGGTCACTCTCCTGCTTGCGGCAGTGTGAACCCCTCCAAGCAGACAAGGGGCAATGTGGAAACATCAGGATTGCTTGTTTTGGATRTTTGCCAGGATTTCCCAACATTGATCATGCTGGGTGAGCAACACCAATGTTGTTGACTATTGAAGCACCAGTTCTCAGTATCCTCTGTTAAGTTGGGACTTTCAGGCATACCTAAAATATTTACATGCTAATTTTCAATTTATTTGTAAATTATTAACAACATATCTGAAACAAGTGATCAGATCACAGCCAGAAGAAGATTTTTTTACTGTGGATTTATATTTTAGCTGATTTATGTCAGCTCACATTCTGTGGTGGAATGCAGGCTAAAGTATATAAATAATTTATAGCAGTTCTAGTCTTTTAATGAGTTTAAAAAAGTTCAGTTAGATGAAAAGAAGGAGGTTGGTTCGGCAGTAATTTGTTTAAACAGAAGTGAAAGATGCTTGTGTTCAAGCACAAAACTGCCCCTCCTCTTTAGTATGAATGCAGCAACAATCAGGTAATTAAGTTCCTTGTTCTCAAAATGTGTATTTATACAAAATTTGAATATCTGATCTTGGAAAAAAAGACCAGGAAGTAGGATTCTTTTCATCTTTCAGTTAGTTCAACTTAGAATTTACATTGATTGTCTTGCATGTAGCTTGTGCTTTTTTGAAAGCAGCATATTGGATTCTATGATATGTGCTGTAGTGTCAGGGTATCCTTATGCTGTACTGTGCTGAATAAAGGCTAGAACCTAAAAAGCAGATTCCCAGGTAACTCATGTAAACTGCTTTAATCCTCGTGTTTGAATTCTTGACACAATTTTAGAGAATTTATCTCAYAGAATTTAATTATAGCAAATTAGCAGATAGAAATTAAACCACTGTTCTGATTTTTTCCTCTCTCAATTTTAGCMTGAACCCTAGAGATTTCAAAGATATGTTGCTATGAATATTACTGTCCTAAAGGAGAAATTTCTGAGTTGATTCATCCACCTAAGAAACCTGTATAAAACCTTTTGCATTGGACAAGCTGGAATTCATTCAGAGCAGGGAAGAAGGGCTGTGGGGAAGATGCAGAAGTTGGCACACAAAAACGGTAACACTTCTTTATAAAGAGAACACCATTGGTGAAGAAGTACAACCTCACTCATCCTCAGCCTACCCCAGGTCTTTGATTGTCCCCTGAGACCAGAGTAGTTTATTTTCTTGTCATCATTTTTCAAGCAAAAGTATTAAATATTTTAATAGAGTARGTGTCTGAATTGCCACCAGGATCATTTCATGCTAATCTGAGACTRTAACCAGAAGCTCTAGCAGTAGCATTTACTTCTGTAGCTGGCCTCAGAAAATTATTTCTTTACTCCTATACACAAGAATATTTTATTCAGAGCCGCTAGTGCTAACACAGCACAAAARACAAACTTCAACACAGAGCAAAGCTTCCGCTGCCTGGCAGTGGTCCAGCAGTACTTCCATACAGCCTCTCCACAGCAGCTCTGGATATCCCCTCCGGCAGCAGTCCTATTCTGCCTCACAGATTGATATCGATACCCACCAGATTAAAAGAGGCAGCATATTCCCCTATATGCCTTTGGGAGAAAAAATAAGAAGTTGATTTTCTCAAGGGCTTTTCCCTGCGTCTGCTTGCTGCCATGGCCCAGAGGAGCGAGGAAAGGCTTTGCTGGCCGGRTTACGCGGCCCGGCGGGCGGATCAGCAGTGCCATCCAGCGGGAACGGCAGCCACGCTGCTCCCGCCGAGCCCGCAGGGAGAAGGGACATGAACCCCATCCCCACGGCCCCTTTCGCCCGTGGCCTTCGCACCACCACGTATTAATGTGCGAGGGACCGCAGGCAATTTTTGGTTTCTCGAAGTTTCCAAGACTTCATGAAAATTAGCAGCTCTACAGCCACTTTGGGGGAAATTTGCTTGGGGGAAAACTTAGTAATTGAGTTTATTTTAATAGATGTAATTCCAGTTTAACTTTCTGCTTTTATTTGTTTGGTGTCTGCTTTTYAGATAAATGTTCTGCCTCAGTGCTCAGGAAAGCGATTCTCTTCCTAACAACATTAGGTTCCTTCCCAAGGAGGGCACAAAATGCATGGAAATCAAGCACTGGTAGTTTCAGTTCTCACAGATAACCCACAGTTGCTCTTAATCATGTGAATACCAAACTGAATGGATAAAAATACTCTTTTTAATATTAAAAAAAGTTAGATTTAAAATAAATTCTAATGATATTTTAGTTTTCAACATCCCACAGATTTTGAAACACTGTTGACTTAAGACCTAAATGTATTTGACATGTTACAATGCTAAACTCCCCAGAATAAAGCATTTAAACAGCTGGAAGTATTAGGTGCAATCTAAAAGGYAGTGCTAAAGCAGAAGTCGGACTCACAGCGCGAACCTGCAGGGTCTCTGGCTATGGGAGGTCTCCATGTGAGCTCTCCACATGCTCCGGCTCGGCTCCAGGCGGCAGAGCGGGTCCGTGGCACAGGGACAGGCCACCCCTCGTCCCCGTCGCCTGCGCGGGTGCGACATGCGGCCCAGCCCTGCAGGCCCTCCCGCTGGCTCTGTGGCTCCAGCGATGCCAGAGCTCTGGAATTTCACAAGTGCCCGCGTCCCGCCGCTTGCCTCCATGCAGAGTGGCTGGAGRGCTGCACGGCAGAAAAGGATCTAGGGGTGCCGGTCGAAAGCCAGCTGAACGTGAGCCGGCGGCAGCAGTAGGCCCGGGGGCCGAGAAGGCCGATGGCTGCCTGGCTTGTATCAGGAATAGCATAGCCGGCAGGACCAGGGAAGTGATCATTCCCCTGCGCCTGGCACTGGTGAGGCCGCACATCCAATACTGTGTTCAGCTTTGGGCCTCTCACTACAAGACAGACATGGAGGTGCTGGAACGCGTCCCAAGAAGAGCAACAAAGCTGGTGAGGGGGCTGGAGCACAGSCTTTATGAGGAACGGCTGAGGGAGCTGGGGTTATTCAGCCTGGAAGAGTCTCAAGGAGTCTCCGGACTGCGTTATCGCTCTTTTCWACTACCTGAGAGGAGGTTGTTGTGAGGCAGGGCTTTATCTCCAAAATAACTATCGATAGAACAAGAGGAAATGGCCTAAAGTAGAACCAGAGCAGGTTCAGCTTAGACATTAGGAAGAATTTCTACACGKAAGGAGTGGTGAAGCTTTGGAACAGGCTGCCTAGGGAGGYGGTAGAGTCACTATCCCTGGCAGTATTCAAGAAACATGTGGATGAGGCATTTAGGGACATGGCTTAACATGCGGAGTGCTGAAGTGCTTACAGTTGGATGCAAGGATCTTGAAGGTCTCTTCTAGCCATAATCGTTCTATGATTCTGGGAACTCTTAGCTCTTTAATCTGCCTTTCCTAGCACAACTGGTTTCTTCAGCTCAAGAAAAACTCTATTCCCTACATTATCCTGACTTTTGAAAATGATAGTGAACTAAAATCCATCAATGACACATTCGTAGTCTTTAAGGTCACTAATGAAAGCAATGCTAATGCCAATCATTATCTATTGCTGTAGCACAAYCACAGACATTGCTAAAGACTAGAAGAATCACTTCCTTCAAAAAAAAATTTTTTTATTCTTTAGGAAGAAAGCAGAAAATGTTACAATGAAGATCCTGCATAAACAAACACATTCATAGTAGTTAAATATCATCAGATTGCTAGATCGCAGCATTCACCCCTCCCAAATGCAGATGACTCATTCCAGAATTACAACTAGCAGGGCACTGACATACATCCAATCACAAAATATGGAAATTTCCCCCAAATACTGATACACATTTTGTGTCGTCAGTTTTAAAGGAAAAGTACACATCTTATTTAAGAAGGATAAAACACAAAATTAGCATACTGGTTTCCCACAGATTTTCCCCTAAAACAACAAGTCAGAAAAAAAAGAGTGTAAAAAAATGAGTTAATGTGGATAAAGAAGAAAAAAATGTGAAGATGCTTCTATTTCTTGCTTTCTAGTCGGTTAAAAAACAGAGACTCCCCAAATGGAATGTGTTTCTAAAATGGTTGTGTTATGCAACAACAGTTTGAATGCAGCCAGTTACTGCTACACTGTACAGTCATACATGACAGCTGAATATACATCAGGTATCCATTTATCTAGATACCAAGAAACAACTGTTTGCGAGACCATTGCATTTCCATACATACATTAAAAAATTGGAAAAACAACAATTAAAACATGGAAGACTAGAAGCAGAACTATCCTAAAAGGCATCAATATGGAAAATACAATTCTAGCTCTAAAGTGCTCTTTTTATAAAATTAATTTTGTGTAGAAAATTTCAAGCAGGCACATTTCACATCTGCAAATGCCACAACTATTCGAGTAACTAGAAGATCCCTGGGATCTATGCATCTAATGGATGTTGTAAAATCCTAATGATTCTATCTAACATTTGTTTGTCATAACAGAACAATGTCTAGTTCCAGCTAACAACTTCACTGAAGCAGAAAGCAGAAGATGCTGAAGTTTTTGTGGTTCAAATAAACAAGAAACAAATGATTCATGTGGGATATTTTGTTGGTTTGTTTCTGAGAATTTTGTTCTGGAGAATTCTTCTTCAAGCACTGCTTTTTGTCTAGCCATTGCTCCTGAAAAAATATAGAGGAATTTATTATTTTTAAAGACATATTGCCTTTATACCTACTACAAAGGATAATGAGCTGAAAGTACAGTACAGGATACAGTGTATTTTCTCTGGTTGGGAACTGTCACTGTCAAGTTCTCCATTGACTATATTTTGTAAATGTGATGTGATGTGATGTATGCCATGGTGCTGTGCTCATAAATTAACCCAGCAGYAGGTATATTTACAAAATCAGAATAGAAGATGGACAGAGAAAAGACTGCATCATATAAGCCCCAACTCAAAAGAGATCAAAATTCAACAGCTTCCAAAAAAAACGACCTTTTCATCATCTGCTGGAATCCAGGCAATCCTGYTCGTTGTCCTAATTCAGATCTGCAGTTGGAAGAATTATGAAAATACGTACAATAGAATATATGCATGTCCTCTAAATCTCTTACTCGACAACGCTGTGTCAGGACAAGATTCTCACTTTATTTGAATTGCACTATTTTAAAGTCTCTATAGAGTTTTATTACAGGGCATTTTTACAGTCCACTTCTTCCAGAAGCCACTCAAGTCCGGTCAGCAGTCCATCTAAAGTAGCAGCTACAGTGTCCTGCACCTGTGAAAATAACAAAAGTCACACTATTACAGGCTACAGGCAATGAATCTAACAATATTCTATGAAAACTTCTAGATTCTTATGTCAGAAATATTCATGACAAAAATAAATTTTTTATCATTGGTTTCCAGGTATTTTGACAGGACAGGTCCCTTACAATAACATTTAAGAAGATGACACTATTCTTTACATAAAGAATTAAAGAGAGCTGTTAAGAAAACTGTGCATTTTTGATATCATAGTAAATTTTATACCAAGCCCTCCATCAGAATATTATTACTTTAGAGATGATGGTCTACTTGAAAATCCTTTTAATAATTCTTAGAGGAAAATGCTGCCAGCTTTAGAATTCAAGCCCATTTCTTCTCCATTTTTCCAATATATTAGTAAGTAATTATTATTCTAAATGGTAGTTAAAAAAAAAGAAAAAGAAAAAAACTTAAACATTCTCCTTGTAGAAAGAAAGGAATTAAATCTCTMTTTTTGGATTAAGTATTATCCTTCAACTATGCTATCAAAAAGAAAAAAAATCTGTTACTGAGATACACTGATATGTTCTATGCTCAGCAGGCATGAAAGAATGGACTCAGTACCTCATGGGCTAGGCAGAAACTGTGATTTGCCAAAAACTCAGTACAGCCCRCCAAGCCAGTGACCATTAAGACTCMCGAAAAATGACAGAAAAGCCTACCTTGTGGCCAAGGCCTCAGAGTCAAGGAAATTAAGAATAAATTCTATTTATTGCTTAAGTGGAGTGTCGAAAGCTATAGATTTACTTTGATATGCACTTTTCAAGAACTACGATAAGGTTAAATTGCATTTAAGCATGGAAAAAAAAGGAGGAAAATAAAGGTTTAAAAGTAAGTACCATCCAGGGTTGATGTAAGAGATTCAGTTTCAAATGATGTGCCATGTAAACACAAGGAATTCTTTCCACACCAGCATGAGAGATGCAAGACAAAACCAGCAGAGGTCTGTTTCGAGGCCCAAGCGCAGGATCAGTCATTGCCAAAATATGGGCCAGTTCTTCTTCACGGTCATGCTCTAGGAAATAAGTTGTAATAGATAAGTATTAAATATATGCAAATCCCTAGCAATTTTTTTTAATCTTGACTTTTCAACACTTAGTTCACAGAACTGAGGAAACACAGGGCTCAAAGTGGTGTGGACAAATTATCTGACATCTCAGGGCTGGATCAGCTGCACTCACATCCTTCTTAGCTACTGTTTAAAGATCTCTGTAGATCTGCGGACAATCATAACATCAGAGCATTTTACAAGTATCTCAGAGACCAAAATCACCACTGAGAAAGGCTGACACCCACAGAGTCGGTAGTCCTTTCATAACAACTTAATTTTCATTGCCAGTATATCCTATTTTTTTTTTAATTCCATGCTTTCTTGAGCAAGTTCTTTCCCTCCACTTAAAGCTGATGAATATAAAGTCTGTCCACCATAACATGTGTTTGGATTTCCCCTACTTAGGAGCTTTTATTATAGGACAATCCTGACTTGTGGTGGTTACATCTTGCACTGCAGTACTCCTGGCAAAGGCTCTGTTTATTACAGGTTATTACATCAGCACTGCTGTATTTTAGGCTTCTTCTCCCACTCACCCTACCCCCTGTACTGCCCTACTGCCTCCCGGTTTTTGTTTTGTTTAGTACAGATCATTTCCCAGATTTGACTAGGGAGCAGGAATGCAGTGCAGGCACTGACAGTAAGGGCCATAAACTCTTGTAGGAAGGTGAGGGAAAGTATCTGGGCAAGGGGACCTCTCCCTGGAGAAACAGCACCAAAGAAGCAAACACTGAAAGAAGAAGAATATGTTTTTTTGATATATTCCATACTCTCAACAGATCCACTTATGACATTTCAGTCATTCACAAAATATGAGTAAATACAATAAAGAGAAATCTCTTACTTTTATGAGCTTCTGCATTAGCAACATAGATGAATCCATCAACTACTTCGCACACCTTTTTCACTTGAGCTATTACACTGTAGTGCCCAGCTTGCTGACTCCCCGCTGTAGTGCTGTCTTGGTAGAACATCTTATTCACAATAACAGCTTGTTCTGTCCTTGCTCTCCTCCTTTCCACACTGAAAGATATTGAAACACTCCAGCCATTTAACAACAGTAGCCAGGTTAATTCAGCAAGAAATGAAAAAGCAGGGTCTAGGCAGAGGTCGGTACATCAAAGGGTTGGGAAAAAGGCCTAACCAGGAAAATAGCTTTGCTGCTCCCATTTTTTGGCTGTGTACATACAGATGGTTAGCAGGCTACAAGACGCACATTAAAATGTACTCCAGGGTGAATCTATAAAATGTTTCAAAAGGGAAATATTCAGAATACACAGAGGGACAGAATTACCTGTTTATGTATTTGTCTTAAAAACATTTCTTATGCATTAGTGTGGGTGAAAGGTTTACTACTTTCACACGGAAACTGAGTGGGTGGAGAAAGAAAAGGAATAAACACAAGGTTCAATATGTGTATAATGGATATCTATGTACGCAATAAAGCCATAAAACTTACATCATGAAACCAAGGGAAAAAGTACAAAACAGCTGAGAAATTGTACTTTTTTTGAGGAAAAATAACCTTACCTGGTGGTTGAATACAATGTTAGAATGTTGAATTTTTGATTGTTATTGAACTGAAAACTGACTCCTGATCCAATCCCTACAAGAAAATGTATGTATGAGATTACAGATTTCTGCTTGCTGAACACAACTTAGTGACAGGCTGAAAATTCTACCAGGGCTGTCAAACAGACACACCTAAATCTGGGTGTTGCTGTTGAGGGGAAGCATGCTTATTAATAGGGAATTTAGGATTTAYTAGAAAGTAAAATCAAAAGAAAATGAGGAGGCATTTCTAAGTTTTGGGGTTTTGATACTTGTATTAGAACCTAGGAATTTAAGTCCCGGAGGAGCTGATTTACATGTCCTAAACTGACACAGGAAAGCTTTAGTCTAGTTAGGACAAGCTGCAGTGAAAAAGACATGAAAGAGAAAAGAAAATAAGAGCAAATAAAAATGCGGATTTTTCCACTTCCTATAAATGTGATTTAATTATTCCCATTCTGCTGTGCTTAAATATTAGCTATTCTTAGTTAAAAGCCAGTCATAAGGTTTGTATCTGTTTTGAACTGAAGCAAAATTGCAGATGTCAGAAATGTTTAATACTTTCCGAATAACAAAAAGAATTTCATCTGCTCCTACATTCCCTTTTTTTAATAAGAAAAATGTACTCATTCAACACCAGGATATTTAATCAGATAWAGAATCAGTATAAGACGACAAGCATAGCTTTAACCACTAAGTAAYAGTGGCACTTATAAACACTATTTAAAGGAAATCATGTTCATACTTATCCATTACAGCAGCATATGAGGCATGGAATTTAAGACAAAAATCTAAAGAGCAAAATCTCGATCCTCTAACCCTGTACAAATTTATCCATGAAGTTCACTGGTGCTAAAATTTTATCCAACCTGGTTACAGTGTTTGCCCTTTGAGATATGTGTGCATACATATATACATATATATATCTAAATATATACATGTATCTATATATCTTATATATCTACATATATACGTAGATATACATATATATGTAGATATGTAGATATATATATGTAGATATGTAGATATATACACACACACACAAAGAGAAAGTATTTTTTTCAATCACATTATTGACCTTCAATGTAAGCGCTAAAAACATATTGTTCCTGTTTTTCTGCCTGCTTTTTTTGATTTTATGACATATCTCTTCATAAAATTCAAACTACCACCACCAAAAGCATTACCATGAATTCGCCTTTGAGGCAGGCCGGCCACTAGCAGAATTTCTGGGCAAGTCATCATCTTCTGCACTAAGGAGTCATCCAGCTCTTCCAAACCTGGCCCAAACATAGCAAAGCGAGGTTCTGCCTGAGTGACCAGTGACTGCAAGAAAGATGCCACAGGCCCGTACCGGGGACGGTTTGATTTCAGACTTCTTCTACTCTGAGGGCAGCTTTTTTTGTATCTGTGTAAAATAGACGCAACTAGAAATTAAACACAAAATGCAAAAAGGTATTAATCAAAGAACACCAATTAATTTAGGCCCGAAATTCCCTTGCTGTATTATTAGAGCATCTTAAACACAGGTCTAAAATGACAGTTAAAAAAAAATTATGGTTTAGATCACCAGCACCAAACAGGTAAAATCACTAGCCCTGCCAAGTTTCAAATGATGATGTTTAGTACCTTATTATAGTTCTATACGATGGATCTCCTACTTCATAAATGTGTGTGTGTGTGTGTGTATATATATATATATATATATATATATATAATTCTGCTGTATATATATCTATGCAAACTTCCCCCAACTCTCGAGCATCCCTTGCACACACAGTATTTTTAAAATAACATGGAAGTTGAAGAATCTAATATAAACCTCATGTAAAAACATGAGAATTCCGAGTGTGTCCTACTGTAATTAGACCCCCCTTTACACTTATTATTTCTAAAAAGGCAACTCCATCTGAAAGAGGCCTTATCCCTTCCACACATAAAGGCTTCATTTGATTTGTGTTCATTTGATGCAGGAGCTGGAAGGTCTGAAGAGACTCTGGCCATCACAAAAGAGGGCAGTCAAGAGACTGACGGGCACCCTGAAGAAGCTGCTTCTGCCTTTCTTTCTGGTCCTGTGATGCTAGAAAAATCACTCCCAGGAAACATCAACTGTGTAYACTCTGCCCCCAGCCCAAGGCACTGCAGCTGACATCAGGAAAACCACGCAGTGCTCACAGACACCGTGGAAATCAGGGGCAGCTGGCCTCAAGTATGTGATGTGTGCAGAAGGATTCAGGCCTGCAGAGATTTAAACCCAATGCTCACAATTAAAAGGGCATTTTGCACTTCAAATTCCAGGGTGCCTCTTACCTGCCTGTAAAACAGGGAAGGGAGACAGAGAGACTGCCAGGACTGTTTATTGGGAAGCAACAGGCTCATGAACCATCTTGCGCCATTCCTGCCCCCCGCGGAGGTGCAGCGCTGCACACCAGCSCGGGGCTCTGCACCCCGTTACAGGCACCGGGCAGCCCGCCCGGCTCCCCCGCTCCGCCCGGCGCCGCGGCCGCTACTCACGCCGCCATGTAGTCGCAGTGCGCGGCGCCGGGCGCGGGCAGCGGCGCCAGCAGCTGCGCCTCGGGCAGCGACCTCCAGTCCACCGAGGCCCACGCGGGCAGGTCGCGGCGCAGCAGCCGCCGCCAGAGCAGCGGGTCGCGCACGGCCGCGCGCCAGTAGCAGCCGGTGCTGCCCAGGCGGCAGAGGTCCCGCGGCGACAGGTACGAGAGGATGCGCAGCTGCACGTCCACCTGCAACACGCAGAGCGCCGCTCAGCGCGCGCCCCGGCCGGCCGCCCCGCCCGCGCCCCGGCCCGCGCCGCTCTCCTGCGCGCCGGCGGCCGGGCCCGGCAGCAGCGGCGTCAGCGCGGGCCCCGGCTCAGCACAGCGAGCATGTGCCGCGCGCTCGCGCTCTTCCAGCCTTGTCCTTTCAGCGGCCCCTCGCAGGCCGCCACGTAGGTCGCGAGCGCCTTGGTGCCCACTGCTCGGTAGTCGGGCACCGCCGCTGCCGGCCCCTGGCYGCCCGGCCTGCCTGCTGCTCCGCAGTGCTTCAGGGCCCAGTAGCACATTTCTCCGCTGTACATCATCGCCAGCAAGTGCGTGTCACTAAATACACCTGCAAAAAGGGAATTCAGAACTCAGGCACTTTGTTTGCTTAAATGTGTGATTTGTTAACTTAAATCTTTTCTGTTATGAAAGTAAGATTTTTTTCAAGAAGCCACTAAATGCCTCCTGCTGAAGAAGTACACCGGGGTGCAAATTTCCACCCCTAGTGAACTAACATTGCCAAGAACCTGCATCAAAAGCCAAACTCTCTGTGGTGGGCAGCAACAGAACAAGGGCTAAGGGTGTAAATTCAAACACAGGAAGTTCCATCTCCGTGTGAGGAAGAACTTCCTCAGTGTGAGGGTGCCAGAGCCCTGGAACAGGCTGCCCAGGGAGGTTGTGGAGTCTCCTCTGGAGAACTTCCAAACCCACCTGGAATGCCACCCTGTGCCACATGCTCTGGGTGTCCCTGCTGGAAMAGGGCGGCTGGACTGCCTGATCTCTAGAGGTCCCTTCCAACGTTAACCATTGYATGACTGTGATGGAAGATCCTATGAGAGCACCATCTTACCTTGGGGTGACCAGCAGCTGCTTGAGTATTTAAACAGAAAGCCACATAAGTGTCTATGACCATTCCAAAGCAAACAAACAAACAAACCAGCAAATAAATGTGTGGAAGCAGCTACTGAACTTGGCTTTGCATTTTGAAACAGACTTGGGCCAATCAATCTTAGTCCCTTTTAGAAAAAAATGTGAAGGTGCTCCATCCCACATGGATATCATCAGTTCCTCAAGACCTGACTAGAGTTAAGTTTTGGGGGTAAAATGTTGGCCTAAGCACCAGCTGTTTTACTTGAAAATCCACTCCCACCATGTGATGCTACTTCCATCACACTGATGTAGCTGCAGATGCTCTGGTGAAATGCACTATAGTAATACAACTTAAAGCTACAGCAGAGAGTGATAATGAAGTTTTGCTACTCTGAACAACATACTGTGGAATTACTACCTGTGAAATTAGTAATTCATCATATCTGTTTTCTCCTACATCTATAGAGAAATACAAGTTAAAAACATTCAGCACTCACTGCAGTTTTATTTATGCCTCTAAGATTTGCCATCTGAGAAACAGATCCTTAACATGCCCAATATGCGTAAAACACAAGCAGCCTCTGTTGTCCATCTCCCCAAGTGCACTTACAAAGAATATAAACAAACATTATCACCTCCTAAAATCTCTAAGTCAGAAGAAGGAAGARTTGAAGAGACACGAAAGCACAACTGCTTATTGGCTTCCTGTAACTATTCTTCTTGTTCTAAAAAGTTAGATAGCTAGATAGTTAGTTAGAAATGATATCTAGCTTGAACCCACAAAAATGCACAATAGAGTTTTATAAAGCCAGGAAGGCATTTGGGATGTTTTGTACTTTTCATTTTGTTTTTGTTTTGTTTTACCTTCACTGAGTAATCTAGCCGAGTCTTTATCCCGAAATGAGACATCTTCATCTAGCTGGAGAGGGCATCTAAAGCTAAGCATCTTCATCAAGTACTGGACTCCATCATTAAGACACTGACGACAAATTAAAAAAAAAAAAAAAAGAGAGAAAAAAATAGGAAAATTCTGAGCAATTGAAAGATCACCATAAATAGTTTCAATGTGAATTACACAGGCAGTTATTTAAAATAAATAAATAGAAAAGCTGTACTTCAAAAAATCATACTTGAAAAGTGTACTTATGAACACTTATGCTTATGACCTTTTGTTTTTAAATCTCCTTTACCTCTTCAAATATGCTGATATTTTCCTTCAGCCATTCACTCCTTTCTTTCACAGTGTGACAATACATGTAAAGCAGAGCTCCTTTCCTCCAGTAAAGACACTCCAGTAACTCTGTGCCAAGGATGCTCGTAGGCTGAAATAAAATCCAATGCAAAGTGCTCAGCCAAAAACAACCAACAACACACACACACACACAACAGAAGCAAATAGAGCTGAATTAACCCTCTAGAGGATACTGTGTACCTATTAGTGATGGTCACAGATATAAGCTTTGGATTTAAATAGCAGAAAACTTCTGGAATCCTGAAATAACTAGGAAGAAAAATTCTTGGCATCCACGTAGTTATTTGAAAAATTATTTATGGGCAATGATTTGGGAGCCGCTACAAGTAAGATTTGGACTTTTTTCAGATGATGTCAAATTTTGCTCATCAAAAATGCAAAAATTACTATTCTGTTTTAGTTTTAAAAATGAAATAATTAGTTTTGTGACTGGGTAATGTTACTACTCACTTCTTCATTTATGTTGCATTCTTTCATTAGGTCTTCTGGTTCTGATAGAATACAAATTAGCTCTTTAACTTTCTGTAAGGAACAGTCTTCTGGAAAATCTTCATCTACAAGCTGGTTTTCCTCAAAGTATGTAATATCTAGGACAGCCTATGAAAATAGGAAGAAGCACGATGTAAAAAAAGCAACAACAAAAAGTAAAAATAAGCAGCATAAGCAAAACACATCACAAACAAAATAATCAGATGTGGCATACCTACAAACTCATTAGTTTACAGAAATACTATAATTCTAAAGGTCATCTATAACATTTAGTTTTCAAAAGTATTATAAGTTAAAAATATTAATATTAAACTGTGACCTTTTTTTCCCTTCAAATACTCTTGGTTACTTTTTAATTCAGAACAAAAGTGAGTCTGTACTTTGTAGAAGTTCTCTAAACTGCACGCATTAAAATGCAGAAATAGAAATACTTTTTAGCTATAGCTGCTCTACTATACTGGCTAATCATATATAATACATGGTGGGCCTTTTCAAAGCACAGCTACAAATGTTTTTAATATATACTACCTGTGTATAAAGCTGCAAGAGCTCAGAAGGATGTGCTTTTTCTTTCTCTTCTGTACAGAGGTCCTTCAACTTCTCCAGAGCAGCAGAGCCCTTTACTAAGAAAGTATCTGGAAGAAGAACACAAGGCTTTCTTAGCACTGAAGCAACCAGCAGCAGCCTTGCTCGCTCCCTGTTTGTATCTCAGATGTACCATCCATCCTCGCAATACTGACAATAGCGGCTGAATAATGAAGTGCTTAGGCACCTGATCCTGTTAGGACTACTGGTGTCATGACAGAATTCACRGCACTAACAACTATGGTCTGATGCTTCAACATCACTCACTTGCAAAGAGATCATAAAGAAAAACCGCTGCCTGTCACTACACAGCTATAAATTTCGGGCCTCTACCACCCTGATGGGGAGAAAGGCCTCGAGCCCCCCACTCCACGGGGAGGGCCGCACAGAGCGCCGAGGCGCTGACGAGGCCAAGGCCTTTCCTGGGAGGGGGCTGCGGCCGCTCACCGTCGCCGCCCGCTCCCCTGAGCGCCGCCAGCCGCCGGCCCAACGCCGCCAGCCGCGGCCGCAGCGCGGACACAGCACCCGCCCCAGCCGCCATCCCAACCGCCCTCCACCAACGGCCACCCGCGCGGGGCACGTGACCGCCCCGCTGGGCGGCGCTGCGCAGGCGCGCGGCAGCGGCCGTTGGAGGCCAGAGCGGCCGTTGGAGGGAGCAGTGGCCGTTGGAGGTGGCGGCCGTGGCTGAGGCTGTGGCAGTCCGCGGGGCCGGTGTCTCCATAAATGGCCGTTAAAGCTCTGTCTTCTGTGGCTTCCCTGGCCCTGCTGCGGGCTCCTCGGCCGCCTGTGCCGAGTGGTGAGGCTGCCTTGCCTGCAGTGAACTGAAGGGGGAGCTGGTGGAGCGCTCCTGGCGCGGGGCTCTGTGACTGAAAGCCGTGGTTGATTGTTTTTACGATACTTCTTGGGAGGAAAGGCTGTTTATTTTAAGTATTCACTATTGGGATTATTTAACTCGTACCCATATGATATACATATCATGTCATCTACATTCAGACTATTTCATCACCTCAGAATATGAGGTTAAAAAAGCCATTTAAAGTGGCTTTCAAGCCTTTTCTTTTTGTTTTATGTCCTGCATTCTTTTTATTGGGAGCTGTTTTACAAGAGAAGGAGGTGGCATAACCTTGGGTAAATAGCTGATAAGCCACCGAGCTAGGAAGGAGAGGCTTGTGCTTAGACAGGATCCCTGGCACCTCCTTAGTGTGCTGCAGATGCCCTAACCTCTCCCTTGCCCCTGGCTGGAGCAGCCTCTCATCAGTCCCAGTATCCATCTCTTCCTTAAGTTGTATCCCTGAAGTCACTAAAACCCCAAGCTGTATGTTGTAATTTAGAGAACTACTGTGCTGTCGTCCCACACCTTGCAGGCAATCAGTTGTTGAGTTTGAGAAAAGGATGGATGTCTGGTTATTTAGAGAAAAATGACTTTAATTCATCTCTTAGAACTTGTTCAGATCAAATATCATCCAAATGCTTGAAGGAAAATGAGGAAAATGCCCTGGATAGGGATTTGCTACTTCTCCCTGTTCTTTTCAGGCCTGGGAAATCTTAAAATTCGGATTCTCAGAACTTCACACAAATGAAAAAAATGTATCTACCATTTTTCTGAAAGCTTTCCCTGTTTAAGAAAACTTTTCTGCCAAGTGACTCTTAGGTAAGTTATACTGAAGCAAAACACCCACTTCTTAATCTTTTGAGCTACTTTAGGGAATAGTTACAGTATGATTAAACAATTTCTGGGGAAGGCATTGCATGGGATTTGAGAGTTGACTGCCTAGCACTTGCAATTTTTAAAGCTGCACTTGCTCATGAAGAAAATTATTATTTTCTAGCCTGTATAAAAGTGTATAAAAGTGTTGCCTGTATAAAAACAACTGTGTTCCTAACTAGGTGGAAGCATAACAGGAAAAGGAAGTGCATGGGGGTGTTTAAATAGCTGTGGTTGGGGAAGAGGGATGGTCTTGTCCTTCAGAGCCAAGAACACRGTACTGCCACAATTATGTCTTCCAATCATTTGGGATTTAAATATACCGTTGTGTGTGTTGGCTCTTGCAAGTATCTAGATAAAAACAACTAACATGCTCTTACGTAGAGTATATATTTTTATATATACTATTCTTTGTTTCTGTGCAGGGACTTTGGAATTATACCAGCAGTAAATAGGGCTGTGATTTTTTTTTTTTTTTTTTTTTTTTTTTTTTGGTATATTGTGAATTTGTATCCCCAGCACGTACATTACAATCTGTTTTTATTGAACATGACACACACACACACACACATTTTCACCAGAGTGGATTTCACTGCTTCTTCCAAACCATATAACTACACAACTCTATCCTTCACAGATCTGTATGAGCAAATGAGAACAGAGAAATTACAAATACACGCTTTGGAAATACATATATATATATATATATATGTATCAGTGAACTGGGGATATCTTGAAATCTTGGAATATTTGAAGATTTTAAGCACATGTATATTCAAGTTTTGTGTTCAGCAATTTGTTTTGTTCCTCTTTATATTTAGCATGACCAAAACTCATATTTACAGAGAGGAACTGGAAAACCATGGTGGTAGGAAAATATTGTTGGCTGTAATTAGAAACACAGAATTGTCTATCCAAAACAACTTTTAAGTTCTCAGGCTGTGCAAATTTTCTTGCCACTTTGGCACATAAGTGGGGTGATAATGAAATTATACTTATGTACGAACTAATTATTGGAGAAAGTACCCTGAGAGAAATTTTGTTGGGTATGAGTGAACAAGAAATTTTGATTATATGATATTTTGATCTCCAGAAATAAAGTTGGAAGAAACAGGCTTTTTTTTTTTTTTCCTCCTCCTTCCCTCAGTAGATTTCTGACCGTTTCTTTTTACGAGATGTTACTAAACCTGATGATGAAGAAAGCACTGGATTATTTACTGCTTGATTTACTTCTGGCTCCTCATTTGAAAAAAAAGGAGGAAAACAATAAAAAGGGAAAGCATTTGGTAACACTGAATGGAGAGAGACTGAACTGAACCAAACAAGACTCAAAAAGATATCAAGATCTGTGTTTTTAAATTATGCTTTTCTGTGACATAGTACCACTAATAACTAAGGACCATTTTATAAAAATGAGTCCTAGAAACATACTTGCTCGTCTTGTAATTTGCTTGTATGTTTTAATGATACATAATTATACTTTTTTCCTATGGATTTGAATAATGGAAGTTTGCACAAAGGAGATCAGTTTCTCTTGAGATTGTTTCTCTTCACATGAGCTGAAAAACATTGCTGAGCAAAGAGGTGAACTCGGGTGGGGTAGTTTCACGGTTTGTTTTATGGCACAGCGAGTCACAACTGCCTCAGTAGGAACTGGATTGTTGCACTCATTCCTAGGTGCCAGATTTACATTGTAGTCTGTGGTAGTTGAGGCTTATCTCTATGGATATAAAAGTATGTGATATAAAAAGTATGGTATATGATATAAAAGTACGGATATAAAGATATGTGAGCTYCATGAATGCGTTGTACTTAGTATTATCCCTGTTTATAAGAAAGATGGTCTATACTGAGGTACCAATTTTTAAATGTCTCTTTGATTCCCAAAGGGAGATGCATGCTTTTGCATCTGACATATGTGGAACTACTAAAATAAAAGTTACCAGGAAAGATGTGCAAAACTGGAAGTTAATCTGAACGATGCCATGTGGAAGGAGGATTTCATGGAGGATTTCTGTGCTCATGACATTAAACTTTTTGAAATTATGCATAGAATTCAAGGTCATGGCAGGTAAGAAAGTCATATCATTGAATGGGGAAAAAAAGCATCTAAATCAATCCTGTGCACATTTTATTTAGATATATATTTACCCTATTGCTCTGCATCAAGTAGAAAAAAGAGTCTGTGTACTCAGTCTGAAATATGTTCAAGTCAGAGTATTTGAAATTCATATTGCTAGTCTCAAATGTGTAATCAGGGCATAGGGTGATCTGTAAAGGAATTTTTTGCTTTTGCGCCAGGGTTGTGAAATGTATTAGGTCTGGAGAAGCATGTGAATGCAGCTATTAAAAGACGTAGTTGTGGCGTATTTTTGTTTGTCTAACCTTGCAGGACTGCTCCTTGTTTTACCTGCTTCAGGCATGTGTGTAGGTTGCTGCCCTGACAAAATATAGAACAGCTCCTTTCTCATRATGTGGCCTTTTGCATGGGGGACGGTGTCACATTGGGTGTGCAGCTAAACAGGGTCCGGACATAGGAGATGATTTATGAGTTGGTTGTTGATTAGGAAGTGCTGTGTGGTGAACTTGGAACCTGGAGCTGCTCTGCTCRAGTGATCTCCCTGTAATTGGGAGCATAAAAGACTGACAAACAGGGATTGCTTTCTGCAGCTGAAGAGAACTCAAGGAGCTTTTGAAACAGTAACTGCATAGTATGCAAATGCCTCTTCTATAATGACTCGGTTTACTTATAACCCACAAGGAAGACAGATCTTTCTGTTGTATGGTGAGTGATCAAGGGACTGCAAGTACTGTGGACACGTGTGCAATACAGAGGACTTGCTCACAGCAGTCTTCACCCTCTGCCTCCCTAAAGGAGCATTACAGATTATTGTGTATGTGATTTAGGTTATTTTTTTCATGCATGACTTTTAGCTAACATGAAAATAATGGTCAAAAAGCAAGTGACCGTTGCCCCTGACTGTGTGCTGCCAGCCTTTGCTGATATTAATGCTAGAGCCACGTGACTGTAGGGTGAATGAGATCAGCTTGCTTTTCTGATGAAATGCTGATTTTTTTTTTCCATGGACTGGGCCTCTAATTGGACCAGAATGATGATCTATGAGGCCATGAGCTGCTGAACTGTCAGTTTGGAGAGTTTTACCCTTCTCTCAGACTTGTAGCTTCTCTCCTGAAGCTGTGATGTGCTCAGAGAGCCGTCATCTGGCACTTTAGTTAAAGTTTTATGCCACTGTAAGAGGTTTTATACTGTTAATTCTCTTGGATCATGGTAAAATCAAATCTGCTAACTGGGATTTGTATTAACTGGTGTGGCATTTGGCATTAAGGCTTTTCTGGCCCTTCTTTCGTTTCCCTGAGAGAAAACCAAACCAAACAAACTTTTCCTGGAAGAATTGTGGGATGGATAAGAATGAATTTTTATGTTCTTTTATGCTGTGCAAATTTCTAAAATAAAGAGGTGCCACTGAGAAAGTTTTATACAAGACCAAGGGCTCATATCCTAGTTTAGCAAACATTTCTTTCGAAAGAGCACTGGGTTAATCTCTGTTTCCTCTTCTCCCCACTTGCTTTGAAGCTGCCCCTGTCCGTCGTGCTCATATACTGTGGTTATATAAATATACATATGTCAGACTTGGTATGTGAGTAGCACCTCGTTGTGGCCTGAGAGCTTAAGTGCAGTTCGGGTTGCTGGGAGAAGATGTATGTTAAACTGCTTCCCGTTTTTGCTTGGGAGTTCAGTAGGACGCCACGGGGGGGCACTGTGTTCAATATAGTTTGTGATTTAATGGGGATGTGTCACTATAGTAATGGCAATATTGAACCGTTTTTTCCCTAAATCTGTACAGACAGGAATGAAWTATTATGAAGAATTTAACAAAAGTCTCAGATTTTGCCATATATTCTATGCAGAATGTGTGTGTTCCTTGCTATTTTTTTTTACCAATTCTTCTGTTCATTCCATTGCTACTGAAAAATGAAATGGAATGGGAAACACCTGATTTTCCTAAATGCATAATTTCTAGATCATGCTTTATGTTGGGAATATTAACCAAGTTATTGATGTTTGGCCCTCTGTAACAGGGAGGCYGTTCAGAACTCCAGAGAACTGTTTGTCAGTAGCTGAATGGACTAGAAGAGTTGGGCAAAACTGCTAATTCAGATAAGGCTGTATTGGYGACCGGTCTTGTCGGAGCATGCAGGGTACTGGATCCCTAAGGATGATAGGATAATTATGTGGGCCTGGGCTGCACACCTGAGGCTGCATGCCAGACTCCTGTAGTGAGAAATGCAGGTTGCCAGGCAAGCACCACACCCGTGCGGTGGGTGGCAAAGTCCATGTTTCCAAGAGGAAACCAGTGCAACAGGCAAAACTGGTCACTTGGACAGGTGGCAGCTTTTGGTGGCAGTTCTGAGTGGCTTGGCTCACTGTGCAGCACCGTCTGCAGGACGAGGCGGGTGCTTTGCCCGCAGCGTGCAGCTCCTGCAGGTGCAGTTCTGCCTTCCCCTTTCGGTTTCTGCACCTGTTTTGCTAAGCTGCATATCAAACGCATGTACAGAGCGTTTGTTTTACTAACAGTTCTGCACATACTTCCTAGCATGAGTTTAAAATTACATGCAAATTCTGATTGCTGATGAAGATTGCATGAAAGTACCTCTGTGCAGCTTTAGAATGTAATTTTGCACTGAAGAGTCTGGAAAAGCCTGTTGCAGGGGTGYGAACAAGCATGAACTGACATGCAGCATGACAGCTGCTGTGGATTCCTSTTTCCACTTTGTTGTTCTTGTAGGCCTTTTTGTTATGTTGAGTTTAATCTTCTGCAACACTATCAGTTTGGAGTGTAAAGTAACCCCATGTTGTGTGTTGAGCCAAGGGCACTAAAGACTTTCCTCTTCTGCATTCTTGCAGCAAAAAACATCTGGCAAAAATTAGGAGTAAGACATTAGTAGCATTTTCTCAGCAAGAACTAAAAATATCCTCCATAAATACGGGTGTACAAGTATGTGGCACTTGTGTAGCTGTGAATACCTGCTTCTATATATAGAATACCTAGCCATTTTGTGGTTTTCTCATTCCTGCTGTAATTCCTACATCCGTGATGTAAAGCAATGAATGATAAATCACGTGTTCCAGAACTAGCCGCATATTGGACTGTTACCCTTGAAGCTTATTACTTTTCACTCGCTCTTTTTGACTGTATTGATGACAGTTAGTAAATGTGTACTATTAAAACCTGAACAGAATTGCCAAGGATCACATTGAGTAATGTTTCTTTTTGATTTGTTTTATGAATGTATGAAATTGACTTACCTTAAATTCTAAGTACTGAATAATGTAATGTTTTAAGTATTCTGGTTTTGAATTGAGATGTAGCATTTGCCATGGCCAGAAATTTTAAGTTCTGTCTATATCTTTAACACCACAGAATTGCAATAACTAGTTAACTGAATTTAACTGAGTTTTCAGTATCTATTTCTGTCAGGGTTGTAGAGGTTGATAACTGAGTAACTTGCTGTAATAACCTGAATTCTCTAGCTTTGACCTTGCTTAAAATATTCAATGGCATCTAAGAAGCTGCTTATCCTAGGTTATAATCACAACACTTAACCCTTTTCTTCTTTATCTKTTATATTAAAGTAGGTCATCCTCACTAAAATATGAGAGCACTTAAAGGAAACTGTAAAGGGATGAACAAAGCAATAAAAAACATCGCCCAGATTTTAAAATCTGTTTATCCAATCTGTGCATGAGAATTTACTTACAAGTTTTTTTTAGTTATTTGAATTAGGTTATGTGTTCTACTAATAAATAATAGCAGGAAAAAAATACGTAGTGTTTTTCTATTGACTGCTCACAAGTTCATTCAAGGATAAAGAACTGTAACCAAAGAGGAGTTAATTCTTCTTTATTGTGTAGCTTCAGGATCCTCTCATACCTCGGTATCCTCTTTGATCCTAAGCTCATGCCTGGGAAGAGGATACCTTGCCAGTTTGGCAAAGCTGCTAACCAGCCCATTTCCTCCTCAAGTCTTGACTCTCCTCTCTGTTGCTTTGCATTTTCATGGCTATCCAGAGGCTGGCTTTGGATTTTTTGTTTGTTTTCCAATTCACTTTTGCCTTTGCTGTTTGTACTTAATTATATATGTATCTACTAATTAAATGAGCTTTCATTCGGTAACTGCTTAATAATTTTCAGCAAGTTCTGATTTCAGCAGACTGACAAATCCCCACACTTCTCTATAATGGGTACATTTTTCCTTGTAATGACCTTACTTTCACCTGACCCATTTTGATAAGTTTATAATTACAATGATGGTATTTAAGCTCACATGACTTAACCAGTGTAATCACCGGTGAAGCTGGTGGCAGCCCTTTTCCCTTTCCCAAGGTAAATATATATCCTATAAATGCTGTGAGTTGATCTAAAGTTATTAAAGTGTATATTGCACAGGCACATGCAGTTATTCTCATGTTCACAGCTGGAATGCATTTGTTACTATGCCATTTAGGTTTCTAACATTCCAACATATTTGAGATTTTTTAAATCTTTCCTTGATATCCGTTTCCTGTAGCATTCCACTTGAAGGAAGATGTGCCTGTAATGGATTACCTGCTTTCATTCCGAGTTTCCCTTCCATATCAAGGTGTTTGGATTCATTCCACTTTATCAGAAGATCAGTACTCTGTGCTCTTAAATGAGTAATACCAAAAATATCTAATTATTTTAAATAATACTGGACACTATGTAAACACCAGCCTTTTGTTTCTGATTAGGACCTATTAACATGTTGTGAAGTCTGTGCATGTGTTCTAGATACTGCAAAATTCAATGAGTTTTCCTTCTGCTTGGCTCCCTATGGGATTTTCATGGCCCACTAACCAATGATTCTTGCTAAGTTCCAATAGATCTAAAGGAAAGTTTTAAAAATGGTAAAAATCTAGTTAAATGTATAATGTTGATGAGACATTTACTTAGGAAAAAAAAAAAAGTTGATCTCAGATGTCTGGTTCTTTCTGTACAGATAAAATTTAATAGATAAAATGTCTCTATGCTTGCGAGCTCCTTGATGATTTTGTTGTATTTGGGAACTGGCATTTCAGTGCATTGTACTGGTCTCACTTTGACATGTTATTATGCTTGGTATTAGTATAACTGAATGGTGGTAWAATGAATATATAATCATTAACCCGTGGTTGTTCCAAAAGACCTATCTACTAACTTGCATTTGGCACCAAGGGCTCAAAACTCTGCAGTATTCATTTCTAAATGTTGTTAAATGTGACAAATGTTTGACCAGTGTCACATGCTTGAATTTAATGGGGAAAAAAAATGAAGACCAAGCTGAAAACATCTTTGAGCGTTTCAGAGRATCCTTTTATATTGGCTGATCTGTTGTCATCATTTGTGTGAATAGCTTTAAAACAYTGCAATGAAGACAAAATCTACTGTACTTCTGTAAAATACTGCAGAATAAATTCCTTTATCTACTCATTCAGTTATGTTCGGAACTTCTCTATGGCAAAAAGAGAATGTTTGTGATATAAGTATCAGTGTCACATAACCATAAGGAATACAGATGTTTAAAGGTATTAAAGTATTAATACTTGGCCTGTGCAGTGACTGTGTTTGCACCTTACTAGAAGCCCAAAGCATGGGCAAAACCTGTGCAACCAGGTACGCAGCAAGTGCTCAGGAGCGTGAGCAGCGACACAGGCCAGKCTGGGAAGGGCCACTGCTGCCTTCCAGGGCCATACCTGCTGGGCAGAAGAGAATAAACATTTTTGATGCACATTTTTTTTTCCCTCAGGGAAAATGTTTCGTGATAGGAAAAGTGGCTTCACAAATTTATGCACCTGTATGAATCTGGGCAGAACTGAGGTTCAGGGTTACAGTCCTGTACAACTTTTCTGCTCGTTTCCCGCATCCAGGCTCCCTCTCACATTTTCCTCTGAATCCTTCACCAGGCCTGAGCTGATGAGGCCGGGTATTTTTAGAAAGCTCCAGTAATGGTGGCTGCATGCCACGAATTTTCCTTCCAGCAACCAGAGTGCTGCTTGCTTGTTAAAAGGCTCCGCACCGCGTGTCCCAGCAAGCACCCATCCATCCCAGGGACAGATTTTCCATCGCCACGTCCAGGCATCCGCCTGCCTGCTGCAGACGGTGTGCCTATGGAGGCGGTAACCTTGAGCACCACGACCCCGCGCTTGGGCCTGTGCCTCCCGTTCCGGACCCTTGGTCACAAGGACAGAAAGAGAAGCCTGTTTAGTTTTGTTTTTCCCTGAATGCGGTAGAAATCAGCCCCCACCTGACCCAAGGGGYATCCTGAGCGCGCCTCGCGGCAGAGGACGGGGATGCGCGTGGGCAGGCACCGCTGCCCGCTCCGTGCCGGCGCCGCAGCGTTCCCGGGCCAAACGGGCCAGAGCGCTGGGGCCGGCAACGCTGCGCGGCGCCCACGCGTGCTCGGCGCGCGGCCCCTCGGCGCGCGGCCCCT
>NW_020454093.1:12605266-12658207 GCF_003342845.1 Nothoprocta perdicaria
GAGGCCGGGGCGGGGGGCGCCGGGCGGCCCTGGCCACGCGCGGGGACATGGGGCGCGCTCGCTCTGCGCTGCCCTTCGTTTGCTGACGTTCATTCGCGCTTATTGGCGCGGCGGGGCGCGATGCCCCGGGCCGCCCGGCCGCGAGAGCCCCCGCGCGCTCGTGGGCAGCGGCTCCTGCAGCGTGGGCGCCGCCCTGCGCCCCGCGCGGCCTCCCCGCGCCGCGCCCGCCGGCTGCGGCCTCGGGCCGGGAACAACCCGGGAAGGGCGCGAGGGAGGCCCCGGCTCCGGGACGAGGATGGGGCTGGAGCTGCCGCCCGCAGCAGAGCCCGCCTCGCACTGGGTGTTTTAGTCTGCTTTTATCCGGGTTTATTGGTCCGTGTTCACTTTATTACCCATGTTTTTCTTCCCATTTATTACACTTTTTTTTTGTCTGCCTTAGGCTAAAGGCAGAGTGCTTTAATCATGTTTCCATAACACCTGAAATGAGCTCGGAGCACTCCAGCTGGAACTGGATTTCACACTAGTTTCTTCTGACCATCTTGGCAAGGTTTTGTAACCAGGAGCAGACCGTTTTGCTGTTACAGTGGTATCACATAGCCGTTTTCGTCCCCMTTTCTCTGTAGCAGTAATTAAGATCGAAGCTTGTGTCGCTTTCTCTCGAGTCAATTGCTGCAGAGATAAGTGCTGTTATCAGGTGTGTAGCGGCCGAGATAGGAAGTTTCCTAGGCTTTTCAGTGGGGATAAAGGAGCTGGTCTGTGCTCTTCTAACCTTAAAATGTTGTTCCCCGCTCTCACAGGTTCAGGGAGCCTCTGTCCTCTTTAAAACATTGCTGTCCCAGTGTCTATGGAGCGAGTGTCCCGGCCTCTGGGTCCTCCGTGGTGCCGGTTCCTGCTGCTCCCCTTGTCAACCCCTGYGGAAAGGGGCACACGGGGCTGCTCTGTGCAGTCCTGCCACGGTCCCGAAAAACGTCTCTCTGGAAGGAATAGTCGTGGATTAATTGACCATGAAATTAGGTCATTCTTGACTTCTTCCCAGCCACTACAGAGTCCTGCTGATGACCTACTTGCTGCTCTTTTTGATTCCCTTGGGATTGAGATCAGTCGACCTCCCTGTGAGGGGGTTTCTTAATATTCCCTCTTTTGTGAGGGGTGTTGCCCCTCTGCTTCAGCAGTTTCTGCTCATCTGAAGCACGTGGATATCTTTGAAGGCCGGAGTAGCTCTGTACAAGCCAGAGCAGCCCTGCTCTATCTCATGCTGAGAARTTAGTGTTTGAGGCTGTTTAAACAGTTGACAATTTTTTTTTTGGTAGTACAGGGTTCAGAAATGTAAAATATCTTTGAATATTGTGTGACCGTGCTAGACTTAGAGCATTCATGATGAATATGGGCAGAATAGCAAAATATGACTTGAAGGGAGAGAAGAGAGATGAGATGATGACTCTTGCTTTAGAGTGATCCGTTAGGGATGCTCCACATGAATCTCTCTCAGTATTTCACAGTCCCTCCACAAAYATGTATTGTCTGAAGTGGAAATAGCAGCTTCTTTTTGTACATTTCCTTACTWAGTAATGGGGGTAGTCATCATTATAAATTACAGTATAATGATTTTGTTAATTCACTTGTTTTTATTAATGTTGTTCCAGATTTGTGGGTGCTATTTTTCTACCAGCTCTCAACACAACACYAAGTTTTATACTGATCCTGTGGAAGCTGTGAAAGATATACCCAATGGGGCAACTATACTTGTTGGAGGTAAATACTCAATTCTTTATGAACCATTTTTTTTTTAATCCTGTTACTACTTTTACCTTGTCCTTCTTTAATTAATTCAGTAATACATATTGTTATGTTGGTATTTTAAACGAATTCTTACTGCTACTTGTAGGGCATTTTTTTTTTCCAGTAAGAAAGTACCTGTTTCCTTCTCAGGGAAGGAAGAAACAGCAGAAAAAAACCTGTTATGTTTCCCTTTAATGAAATAGTAGATTTTACTTGTGCCAGTCTGAATGCAAAATATTCACTTGTACTTTTCAGGTTGGTGTTATTATTTCAAATGGTGTGAAGTTTGGGTTTGATCAAGTTTATGGTGCYATTCTCTATATTCTTTAGTTCGTTGTTACTGACACTTTGACGCTGATCCAATCATGTAACCTGTTTCTAGTTGAGAAATGAAAATATCTACGTTATGCTAAATGGGTATGTGTAGTATTTTCAGAAGAGTCAAGAAATTGTGTCCCACTGGGTTTCAGTATGTATTGAGTTTTTGAGTCTTCTAGGTGATTTTCAGAATTTCATCAATTCAGTCCAATTTGAAGAAAGTCTGTCTATATTGCAGCTGATTTTAGTCCTGAAAAATAATTAACATTACAAAATGTAGGAAACATCATTGCATATGTAAAATGAGGCAAAATGAGAACAAGGGAGGGTCTGCGGCTAAGTAATTTGGAACAAATATTAAGCCCTGCCTAAGACTTGAGGTGTTTCACATGTGGTGTTCTCCCTTGCTAGGCCTAAGGGCAACTCAGCCTGGGTGGGGACCTGGGTTGTTGGGCTTCCTATCACAGATCTTCCCCATCAGGTTAGGATTCCCAGATTTTTATCACCTAATGATGGGTGGTACTGTACGGGAGAGCTCCTCACTCCTGTTAACCCCTGCACAGTCAGGGCTTATTTCACCCTGAGAGGATGAAATAACAAGTATAATGGCATGGTGGAATGGCAGGGTTGTGCATGGGGAGAGCCAGAGTTCTCTAGCCCTCTTCAAAGGCCCTGCATGTAACAGCTGAACTGTTAGCTAAATAGCTGGTCATTCCAGGTGATTCCAGCACATATAACTGAGTACAGGATTTTGAGCAAACTTCTTAGGTTTAAGTGCTTCAGTTTCAGGTTAGGTGCAAAGATGATTACTGTGCACTGCTCCTATTCCAGGAAGGTTTATTTTCAGAAGCATTGGGCCCTCTGGTCCTCTGGGAAGCTTGATCTCGTCTATTCAGAAGAAACTTTCAATCAACTAGTGCATTTTGTTAGACTTGTGATTTAACTCTTTTCTTTCCAACACTTCTTGTGTATTCAGTTTTCTTTATTCTGCATAGGTTTTGGATTATGTGGGATCCCTGAAAACCTCATAGGGGGGCTGCTGAAGACGGGAGTAAAGGGAATAACGGCTGTGAGTAACAATGCAGGGTAGGTATTAATTGAAGTCTCTAGCCAAAAGGTACAGACTGAAAAGCACCCAGCTTACATGGGCAGATTGATATATGACTTTTCTTTGTATAAACCTCCATATTAATTCACTTTGCTGTGTTTGCTAGTGTTATTTTTGGAGAGACTTTAAAAAGTACAGGATAGTGTATCCAGTTTTGTCAGGGAGTAGTTGTCGTGTCTGTAGAACATTGCAATTATATGTATATTTATATGCATATATAACCAATGGATTACAAATGAAGAATCTTAGATGTGGTATCCATGTTTTTTTCTGTGTCTAAATAATTAGCGTTTTTYTAAAATCTGCTTTCTACCAAGTTTTAGTTCAGTTGTTAAAACACAGAGAATGTTTATAGCAAAACAATGGAGACCTTTTTAGTAGTTTTTTTTTCTTTCTTAACATTTGTTCATTAAGAAAGAGCGAGGTTGGTGGAATATTTTTATATCATATCTATAACTTCGCAGCTTCATAYTAGAATTTTTTTACAAACTGTTCACTATAATAGACATCTAATAAATGTTAATAACAGCATCTATAACTTCATATAGAGAAATATTTACAGCAACTTCTGTTAAACTGCATTGATAATATAGAAATGAAATTAAAGTAAAAATACTGATAATGCAGATTGTTATATTTGAAATTRGCCTGATCAGAAAGACTGATACTTTATTCTTCTTGCAATGTATTGTCATATGACTAGTATCTGTAGGTCACTTTAAGGGTAGTTACTGTAGTTACTTAATGACTTGCTGTATTAMACATAACTCTCAGCTAGGTAATAAGCCCAGGATAACTGGATTAATTATGGATTTGAAGAAGGTCGCATAACTGATGACTCTTGGTGGCATTATACTTTCTTAGACAATCTTTCCTTCATGAATTGGTTCATCATAAACTTTTCATGTTCAATAACCTGTTACAGCTCAGCGTATGAAGTTACAAGCCGTATCTGCAAAGGAAGCTAGTTTGTTAGTTTTTTTATTATTTTTATCTTTTTTTAGGTGTTGCTTATATTCTGCAAACAGTAATATCTGTTTTATTAAATTTTCTGTGAACTCTTTACTTGAGTACTGTGTTTATGGCACTGTGTTTATTCCTTGAATTGGAAGTCTCCATCTGTTCTGTAGAAGCCCTTGCCTTATAGCAAGCATGTAGAAGCATTTGTAGGACTGCAGAACAAATGATGTAGGGGAGACAAGTTTGGGAAGTTGTTCTCTCCTATGACTGTACCAGAATACAAGAAAAAGAGTTTGTCGTGTGAACCAGAAAGGCTGCCTGGGTATGAAGAGGTTGATTACCCATGTGGAGTAAAGTAGATGTCAAACTTCACTTCTCCATCCWTGCCAAACAACTGAATTTTGTTGAATCTTTTTAGTAGAGCTTGGTGCAGCTTTAAGCTGTGTCACTGAATCCCCCATATACCTTGTCCATAGGTTTATATCCAAATATTAGTGTTTCTTTTTAACCACACCATGATTAACATGAGTTAAAACCAGAATACAATTTAAAAATGTCATTTTAAAATCCCACTCTACTGTTTTAAAAATTATTGTCTATTCTTGTGCTATTGAACCATCTTGTTTTAATTTTTATTTAAATCACCTCTAATAAAGTTTCTGGTTAATAGAACAAGGAAACAGTGAACAATTTTTATGAGTCTTTTGCACTATCTTTTCAAATGCAGATTTAAACGTTAACAAGAGTTTCCATTATTATCTACAGTGTTGGTGATAGTGCAGGCTGGATGATAAGATAATAGTGACCTGTAGATTGTTGGAAGACCTCTTTTTTTTTCTYCTCTTACCTTTTATCATTGCTTCCTTCAATATTACTTGCTAAAAGCTTGATATCAGGAGCTAAAAAATTGAATAATAATGTTTTCAGTAAATTTCTTTGTATACGTCAACTTGAGAATCTTGGAATATTCTTTTCAGCAGTGATTATGACACTCCTGAAGTATCTGATTAAACTGGCAAAGTATGTGGCCAATCTACTCCATTGCAAAAACTCTGATATTTAATAAAAGGTCACTTGGTTATTGATGGAATCTAATTAAATAAAGTTATAAGTTATTGATATTTAGTTTTATTAAGTTCCTCACTTCTCTTCTGTTTGGATTCTTTTGCCAGCCTTAGAAATAGCCCACCAGTCTTAGAAGGAGAAGCAGCTGTTTTGTGTTGTAGTTTGTGTATTTGTGGTAGTATTCCAGCCTAGAACTAGCCCTTCTCAAAAGAACAGTGTCTTCCCTGATAGTTCTGCTGCCTTTGAGGTTGGGGAGAGATGTGGTAAGAAGGTGGCTTAATGGCAAAGCGGAGCTTAACACAGCTCTCCCTGGAATGGTTTTTCCATGAACACTCCTGCAGTCAGATAAGCCCCTCAGAGGCCGCGTGACCGTCCGGGCCTSCTCCTGGCCCGCTCAGGCACTGCTGGTATTTGGTCCGAGGCCAGGACAGACTTGTGGAACCTCTGCGGATTTTCCAGGGACTTCACACTCACATTTGCCTTTTCCTTTCATAAAGCAGCTGCTGACGCCTGCTGTTGAGCAGTTGGAGGGATTGGTGCTGAGGAGCAGCAGTTCTTCCAGGCTTTCCTTGTGGAAGTTGTTGTGTGCAATCAGAACATGTAAGGGGACATGCATAGGATCTAGCTTATGAGCTGGCCAGCTTTTGATCTCTTGTCTCATGCTGAACAATTCCTTCTACTTTGAAATTCACTCCAGAAGAAAGTTTAGTCTAATGTGTTCTTTTTTATCTATTCTATTACTGTTATATGGAGCTGAGCCTGCTGTAATTCTGTAGGATTTGGGAGCCACATTAAAACAGATAGTGTCATTGATAAAGTCAGGATACTGCTTTGACAGTAAATTATACCAATTAAGTCAAATTGCTGAGAAAGGYATAGTGAACGGCCAGATACTGTGATAAATAGATGAATAAATACTAATAAATAGATTTGAAGATGGAAGTAACCAGCCCAACCTTCGTATATACTGCAGTAGCAGTTCTGGAAGGCTGAGTTGTGCCTACAGTCTTAGACTGTCAGGTACTTTGGGCAGGTCCCTGCTCTATTTGTGTACTAACTGTCAGGGAAAGTCCTTRTTTTTACCCTTCACGGACTGGCCTGGGACTGTCTGTGCAGTAGCACAAGGGTGTGCTGCTGGACCTCCTGCGTTTAGACACGGGCTGCTGCTTCCAGGCTTTGTCTTTTGCTCGGTGTTATGCAAGTGCCTGTCCGTGTGCTGGCTTGCGGAGCAGCCCCTTCAGGGGTGGTTACTCTTTCACCAAGCCAAACAAAGCAAAGTGTTGCAAAGAGAASCAATACAGATAGCCAGTATCTCTGATATTTGCACAAGTCACAGCAAGGAAGCTGGGCCTGTCAAGGGAATTGGGGAAAGTTACTCTGGTAGGTGGGTGTGCTGCTAAAATACCCCCTCTTGTACCTTCCCATGCAACTTGTTTTGTCTACATTATACATACTTTAATATTTTCTTGGCAGTATTCAATATGCCCTTTTATAGGTAGGGCTCTGTCTCCTTAAGGGGCCTAAAATCTGTTTTATTGAATGTCTGTGGCACGTTGCTAGCATTTGCTTAGCTCACTGCCCATCCACACTCCAAAGATGTTTTGCAGCAACCTTGTTTCAAATCTTGACGTAGTAAATCCCATGTRTAGTTCTGGTTACTCTGCAAGGCTTTTAATGCACGACTTTTGTCATTTGCCCTTTGCTTCATGGTGATCTTGACTTCATKGTTACACTAGACTTGAACACGTTAGGTCAACTCGAACTGTGGTAGGAGAGTCTTAGCATATCAGGCCTATTGTTTCAGGACCAGTGTTGCAACAAAGCTATGTTCTTACAGCTAACAATCAACAAAAATAAATATTAAGAAAGTTGAGTATTTGCGCCAGATGACTAATTACTATTATGCTTTATGAAATGGATAACTGATTTGGGATATAAATTCTAAGATGAATTATCTTCTATCTCTGTCAGCGTCAATAGACTGAATTTGGGATGGGTGAAAATGAAGTCTATAATTTATACTGGTTGTATATAACCGTGCTCTGACAGGTGCATCAGATGAGCTCTTCTTGCTTTTATTGCCTGTTTTTGATGCTCTGTCTTTGATATATACTCTTTTTGAATGAAATAGTGTTGAACTATGTGAATGTYGTTGTGCTATTTACAGTAAGAAGTGTCTGAACAGTTACAGCTAATATCTCTAATTCCTAATCACTTAGAGGATCAACTAAAAGGAGAGTAACAGCATGTTATCAGATTATTGCCGATTCAAACTGTCTACTTAAAAGGCAAATCCTGTGTTTTGAACCTTAGATATCTGTGCTCTTTGTGGAGAAATTCTTTCTAGGCCACTATGTTTTGCCTTAAGAAGAAGAAAATATCTCTATGATAAACATTTGAACTTGGTAAAGGTGCATTAGTGAAAAAGAAAGAAATTTATTTGTAATGGTTTGTTTATATATATATAGTTATATATAAATATATTTATATATATATATATAGACCTGTGTTTTAAATAGGCCAACTGCAGTTGCTGAGCATTCAGGTCAGGAGCTATCCTTATATCAGTCTTTTAAAGCACAATTTAAAGAATAAAGTTGTTGCATCTGTCTGTGTTCCATATCCTAACGCACTAAAGCAATTACATACTTTCTCTCAGCAATTACATACTTTAAAACTAAAGGATTAGTATATTTTATCTATGTTTATTAAAGTAAATTTAAGATCTCGTGTCGGTCATTACTTTGAGTCATATGTTTCTGTTAAAGCCAAAGTGTCTACCACTTTTGCCACAGACTTTCTACTGAGGAATTTTTCACATAGTAGATCAATAAAGTGTAAAGAGGTTTTAATAGGCTCAAATTTATTAAAAATTCAAAGAACTTAAATGTAACAAAGTATATGATGGAGTGGGAAGAAAACTCATAAAATCACAAAGATATGACCAAAGTGATGCCTAGAATATTTTACAAAGTGAGTTTCATTTTTATGTACWTAAGGAATCCTCTGAACATCCCAACGTAAACATACTTTCAGAGATGAAATGTAAGGACATCCAAACTTTTATCCCTTTTGACAGGGTTAGATAAAAACCTACTCATAGCAAGTTTGCCACGGTAATAATGCTAAAAGCTTTGTAAGAATCTTTAATGCTAAGTTGATCTTTCTTTTCCTTTTCTAATCATCATTCTACATGAAGATTCTATATAGGTGCTTCACTATAGATTTTGTGTTGCTCATACTGTATGAACTGTAAGTTCCTGGAGCCATGCTGAAGTTGTCCTGCTAATTTTAGCATGGAAGTTGTTTCAGGTTTAGGTAGAGCAAATTGTATGAAACTTTGCACTACGTAAAACTATGGAGGAATCAGCCGTGYAGCTGGCTAGCTTGCTTGTTACAATTCCAAATGCAGAAGGCAAAACRGGTCTAAACCTCACAGTTATGGAGCTGTGAGTCATCTTGGGTTTAGAAGATCAACAATAAAAGTTAACTGTATTTACTAGCCRTGAAACTTGGGAAGCATGATGCGTTCTGCATGGAATTCAGATATTTGAAGGATCACATCTGTGCTGTGCAGAATATGGTAGAGAAAAGGTTTGTGAGTGCTGTGCATCGTTTCYTTTGTTTTAGTAAATGGTGCATTTCTGTGGAGGAGGACAGCAAAGGAAAGGCCCTGATGTGGGCAGTCGCTGTGAGACCGGATCAGAGATGAAGCTAGTGGAGCAGATAGGACAGAGTTCTCCTCAGAAGGCTTGAGTAGCAGAGGGAGAAGTGATGCACAGAAACTGCAGGGAAGGAGATTGAGGCTCAGTCGTGTTGTCCCGGATAACTTGCAGGCCAGGCTTCGTGATTCCCAGCAACCATGGACTCCCTTTTTTTCTTCCATTTCTGTTCCCTCAAAGTGAAGGAAGGCCCAGGCTGCTGAGCTGGGAGGTCTTCAGTGCACAAGTTCCTTTGCTGTGGGCTGGGCTGTGTCATGACCAGTTGTGTTTCTGGGGCTGTGAACTCCTTTCTGCTTCACCCCATCCTCTGACCTGGGCTGCCTTGGCTCCTGCAGCCCCTTCCTCCCTTCTGCCAGTCACCCTCCTTTCCGTTCCTTCTGCCTCTCACTAAGGATCTGATCGGGAGAGACAGGAAAATATTCTAAGCAAATAGAAAAAAATGCAAAATGAAAAAAAAAAAAAAAAAAAAAGCTGAAGGCAGTGTCTCAAGGAACGATGGGACAAATAAACATTATGTCTCTGTAATTTACCTGTGCATGAACTGAATCTATTTTTACCCCATAGTCAACTACGCTTCATTGTCTTCTCCTTGTTCCACATACTGTGCTGGGAGAGGGGGAAGGCAGGAAGCAGAAGGAGAATATTGTTTGAGCTGCTTCCTTGGTAATCTTTCAGGCTAATTTCTGGAGGAATACTGTGGGACAGAGTCTCACTGTTATGTGCCAGGAAGATAGCTGGGGAAGAGAAGTCATTAAGGTTTATATGAGCGATTGTCCTTGTGTTTGGTGTCTTCTGGCAAAGGGCATCTAGTGGGATGAGTGATGCTGCTTATGTTCTGCACAAAGGATTTAGAGGGTCATTGTCTGGTGCTGCCAGGATTACATTTTGTTTATCTTCTTGCAGAGCCGCTCATGTGCATCATTAAGAGCCTGAGGATCTCTTCAGCCGCATACCCTTTTTGTGCCATAGTTAAGGATGTCTCACGAACATGAAACCTGAGTTTGGGCATCTGAGACTTGCAAAAGAGCCCGTGGCTGCTGCATCCTGCTTGGGTGGGAAGCGTGTCCAGATATAATTGTCGAGAGAGAGCAGTGAGCGATAGKAAAGAGTAACAAGTAGTGTTTTGTAGGCACTTCAGAGTGCTGCCCTGGTGCYTGTGCTGATGGGACACGGGTACATCTGTTCTTTTGCTAGCTGGTAGTCCAGCCATCAGTCCCTGTTAAACTGTGAATAGACACTAACTGCTTGTTATATGTATTTGCTTAGCATCTTTTGTATTGAGAAGTGGGGGTTTTGTATTCCTGTGAAAGGGATTTGCCTGGTATTAGTGACCCTGTTCAGTAAATCCCCCCACTTAAATGTTTTTATCCCTTCTTTTGTCCTGAGAATTTCTGTTCTTGTCCTTTAGTTCCAAAGTGGTGGAAGTTCTTGCTATTGAGAATCAAAAATGTAGGTTGTTTCTAGGCAGCACATTTTGCTCTCCAAGCTTTTACACTGCAACATTTTTGACATAATGAAGAATTGCGTCAGAGCTGAATGTTTATAGGCCAGAGTTGGGGAGTGTAGAAAGCTTTTAAAGTAARTCAAGCTTGGTACATTTACAGAATATGAATCCAATCAGAGAAATAAATCGGGGGGTTGTTTTGTTTCCTCATGCAGAGCTTCCGAGACGCTTGTGTATGCACAGAACTGGGCTGCCAAATCTTAAAATAGTCCCTGTTTTTCAAAATAGTGCCCTGCAATTGAGAAGTTTTTCTGACTGCATGTTGCAGCTGTTCCGAATGTTGTGATAGGAGAAGAGCTGCTGTTGGTACCACTTAGGCCCCTCTCCTTCCACCCTGTCACTCCATGCAGCACGTGCTGTGGAAAGTCAGTGCTATCGAGTAAGAAGGTATTTGTCCTGCTGTAACAGTACCAGTAGGCAAGTCAGGCCTGGGTTAGCCTGGAGAAGGGAAACTTGATCTCCTCTGTGCCTTCAGATTCTTCTCTCAGGAGCAGATATTCTGAGGTTGACATCCCCCTAAGCACCTGATTCTGTTTGAAGTTTAGACTTTCAACATCTCTGTTTAGGAAACAGTAAGAGGTAAATGTAAATTCTGTTGCGATCAGTTGGTGTCTGGAGATTTCTGACATAGGATATACGACATTACCTGTGTCAAAAGTAATCAGCATTAAACTTCAGAATAAAACCAGTTGAGTATGTGGGTTATGTTCATCATTACCTCTTCTAAACTGAAAAAAAAAAAGAGGGCTCTGTGCTGTTTACTTTTAGAATCTAGTCTGCTGAAAGGATGCCAAGAGGTAGCAGCTGAGATGTCTAAAATAGATCCTGGTGGTGTGGAGAATTAACACACGTTAAATGAGGTTTGGTTGTTTTCTGAAGGTGTCTTTCCTTTGACATACACTGATTAACTTTGTAAAACATCTCCCCATTCAGCATCATGATGATTCTGTGATAAATTCTGTGATAAATTGATTTTAAAAGATTTTTTTTGAGTTAAGCTGTAGTTTTATTTGCAAGAAAGATTTTAAAGAGAAAGAAATCTGTATTCATTAAAAGACAGATTGTGCCTTGTAACTTTTTTTAGTAGAAGGACTTCTTGAGGAAGCATAGAAAAAGTAGCAGTACGTGTTAATTTGCTGTTTGAAGTTGTTGCATGTAGAATGTCTTTGAAAGGAAAGTTTGGGCTCTACTTGGTGTATTCTTTCCTTGGAAGTGATGAGGTCTGAACACTAGACTCCTAGATTTTAATTACACCTTATGTTAATTTTTCCACTGAAAACTGAAATTTGATTTCATCTCTAATTCCTTATATCTAAAATGGGATAACTTCATTTTATTGTCTTAACTCATTAAACCGCATCAAGTGTTTGAGTACAACCAAATACTATTATGAATGTTGAGACTTTCTTTTTTCTCTCTTTTTCTGCACAGTGTTGACAATTTTGGACTTGGTCTTTTGCTTCAGACTAAGCAGATAAAGCGCATGATCTCATCATATGTGGGAGAGAACGCCGAATTTGAACGCCAGTATTTATCTGGGGAGCTTGAGGTAGAGCTCACACCACAGGTACGAGTAGGTCTTTGGAAGACTGGTAGTTTCTTTTCATCTAAAATAGTGGTTATGATACGGTTTTCTTAAAGTGTTGTTTTAAAATTGTTTGGCAATCTGAGTGTTTTCTCTGTACGTATATGTGCAGTAAAGACAGATGGTATCTGCCATCTTCAGATAATGAGCTGTAGCTGCTGGTCTGTTAAAAACTGACTGCATTTGTTGTGCAAATTCCTTTTACAGCTTATTGCCTTATGTCCAATTCAACGGAATCATTGAATTGATTCAGTGATTTATGAATATAAATATGCCTTATTGTACAATATTTGGGTTTGGTCGATCTCCTACATGGTAGAAAAGCACATAAAGCAGCCTTGCTTGCTGCTCTGGGCTGCATAGAGGGAAGGAGCCGGGTGATCCCGGGATTAGCAGGTTGGTCTCGTTTCTGTGATTATGGGGACGTGGCACATGCGGTGGCTGCCGCCTGGTGGCCAGGAAGCAAAAGAGGAGCTTTCAGTTCATTGCGAGACTTTAAAAGTTAAGAGAACCTTGCTGTGCTGTGCTCAYCGGCTAAAACTCGACTGAGCTCGTCTCTGTCTAGTGTTACGATTTTACTATTTACAGATTTACTTTCTAGCACCACAGTTGTCGTTGTTTTAGTGCTGCAAGACTGCATACATAGCCTGAATATGGTGAGATCTGTCAGAGTAGCAGCTATTGAGACCTGTTTTTGCAAAATATGACTTCAAAGTCTGCASCATGTCACTGTGTGACATTTCCAAATTTCCATTTCTTCAAACACATAACCTGCTGTGGCACTTCACTGACATTGACTGCACTGCAGATGCAGCAGAGCAGTGCCAGGGAAAATGTGACCCGTGTTTAGAGACTGGATAATTGCCAGTGATTATCTTTTCTTTCTTTTAACTGAGAAAAATATTAATAACATGTATGGTAGGGCACACATGAAATGCAGACAGGTATATATTGGCTCCCCAAACTCCACGGTTGAAGCTGATGAGGAATTTGGGGTGTTAGTATCTGTGATGTGGCTGCACACAGAGGAGAATCAGTGTGAATGCAAAGACCATGCCCCAGGTTCTTGGAAGCCACATTACTCCTGCTGCTTTGGCCATCAGCTGTGCATGCTTCTCTTGGCTTGGAAGGAGTTATTTATTAAGTTTCTCCTGAGATACTGGAGAATTACACATAGAGTTCATATAAAAAGGAAAAGCCTCTTAGAATACGTATCCAAGTGGGAGAGAGAAAACTGTGTGCTCTTCTCAGAGTAATAGCTTGGCAAACAAAATTCAGAAAAGATTTTACAAAAGGCACAACAAAATGCTGAGGCCTGGGAGTCTGTTGAGAGTCTTTGTGCTGTTGAGTGATTCATGGCCAAGTGTGATGCTTCTCTTGCCAAATCCTCTCTCAGTCCCGCAAAGGAAGAACTGATGGGAGGAAGAAATAGATGACGGTCCACTGGGTTTGTAAGGCAAAACTCCAAGTGATGGGATATAATGGAAGTGAAACGTGAGAGTTTGATTTGCTTTCTCTCTGTGGCTAAGCTCTTGAATGTGTTCCTCCGTAGGGGACGCTTGCTGAACGCATCCGAGCAGGAGGAGCAGGAATCCCTGCATTTTACACCAGTACTGGTTATGGGACTCTGGTGCAGGAAGGGGGAGCTCCTATCAAATACAACACAGATGGTACAGTTGCCATTGCCAGCCAGCCAAGAGAGGTAAGGGGTAATTTTGGTGCGAGAAAGTTTTGAACCTGTGTTTCTTATGAATTTCCAGGTCAAACAATAATGTAAGCTTCCCCAGGCCAAGCTTAACCTGGACATGTTGGATTAATATCATGCATGCATGTAATACTGCATGCATTAATTTACTGAGTTATTCTTCACTTGACTTGGTTCTCTCATCTGTTGTGAGGAAGAACTTCTTTACTGTGAGAATGACAGAGCCCTGGAACAGACTGCCCAGGGATGTAATTATTTTTACAAATGAATGTAGTTTTATGGAGCTGTTAAAAATATTAGCTATTTGTCAGTTATATTTTCTGGCTTCGTGCACAATATCGTTAATAATATTGATCATAAATGTAAAAAAGACCAAGCGAAGTTCAGACTGTCAGCTGAAATGAACAGATGATCTGCCTCAAATTTGGATTTGGGGGGTCTCTGCTGATGGGCGTGTGTCTCCCACAGTCGATACGACCTTTTCAACGGCTTTGCTTTAGCACTTCAGTTTTAGTTAGCTGGTAAGTGTACAACAGAAAGTGTGTTAAATTCCAGTAGATGGAGCAGTAGGAACATGCATCTGATTCTCACTATGCTCCAGTGAGGGAGGGACACGGAAGCATCTTTTATGTGTTTTACAGCTTTCCCATGCTTCTGGGACTAGATACTTAAAACTGTAATTTTTCAGCTAAAACAGTGCATAGATGAAAAAATGTAAATATAATAGACTGTGAAATTAATCCCATAAAATAAGTGTTATATGAGAAATCTGTTTGGAGATACACCTCARTAGTGTTTTTTTTCTCTTTAGGTGCGAGAATTTGATGGCCGTCACTTTATTATGGAGAAGTCAATTACAGGAGATTTTGCTCTTGTGAAGGCTTGGAAGGCTGATCGTGCAGGAAACATCATTTTCAGGTATTGCTTGTTTACCAATAGGAAAAGATGCTCTAATGGTTTAGATAATAAAAGAGAATCCTGTCTCCTGTGTGATGGCAGAATAGTGTTTTACTGACTTTTCTTTCATTCCTATTGCATTTCCCTRCTGTCAAATGATACTGCTGTAGAAATAAAATATAATTGCTTTTTCTAATGACTTCTGAGAATTCAAATACAGCTGGTATTAACTACGAATACACTGGTAGTTAAAAATGAGCCATAGCAGATAAAAGCCAATATGTTGACTACAGAGAAATGTAATGACATTCACCTTGTGCTTTCCATGTGAGAGTTTGGAAATTGTTTCTTGGAGGTTCATACCTATTGGAACAGAGAGGAGCTGAGCTTTTCCTGGCCAGTAAATTATGAAAAAGCTTAATTCTGCCTCCAGAAAAGAGAACATTTGAAATGTGTTTAATCTCCCTGGTGTAGAGCGTCATCATATCAATTTAAGCAGCTTTTGTAGGAGAAAGCTTGCATTTGACTTTACAAGCTTAGAAAGGGCTTAACTTGTAGTGAAGAGTTTGTACTAAGGGTAACATTTATTTAGCTTGTTATACTGGTGCTCTGGTTTGTCCTGAGTTGAAGGACGACTTTGCTTATGTTTAATGTCTGTTTTTTATTTGTTTGTTTTATGGCTCTCAGATAAGAAGGTAAGTGCTATAGTAATCAGTTGCAGATTACTGCAAGAACGTGCCAAATGATGCAGTCTGCCTTTGTATTTTAGAGGAAAAAAGGAACTGGGAAAACAACGATAACCCAATTGTCCAGAAAATATGTAGATAATATAAAAAAAACATAATTTCTATATTAACAAACAAGCATGAAATTGAAGGGAATTCCTTTACCTTCCCATGCCCCAGTGCTTGGTATATTGGATTTCCCACTGGAAAGACATGATTGCTTCTGATGGAAAATGGAACTTTCTTGTGTGCACACACATAACTGACTATTAAACCAGGACATGAAACACTGAGAATGTTGGTGGTCTTTCTCCTTTGGTTTGTCTTTATCATTGATCTTAAGCCTCTCCTTCCTGTGCTTCTACCCAGTGTCTGTCTGCTGATCCTTACTTATCTTTGAATTTCTTTCCTGTCTCACTGATATGAAGTAATTGTGTTCTCACGTTCCTCCCTTTTCTTGCATCCTTTGGTCTCCGATTCTCGTGTTACCTCTCCGTTCACCTGTTCCTTTCAGAAGTCCTCCTGTTCCTTTGGCCCTCACACAGTATAGTCCATACCAGAACCAGGTCTCCATCTGGAGACGTAAAATCTTAGCTACTCCTTTCAAATGCTTCCAAATGCTACTAATAAAAGATGGGAACATCAGCATTTAATGTGTTGTTGCATGCATAGTATTGCTGGTTTCAAAGAATTGCTCATAGTAAGTGGTGACCACTTCTTTTATTGATTTTTCCCTTGTGGCCTAGAACAGTGAAACAAACAGGCTGTTCTCATAGCCTGCCAGAGACATCAGAGCAGAAATTGGAATAATCCAGAACATAACACTGTGAAATTTGTAACCTGTAAACTGAAAAGGATTGTGTTTTTTTTGATACCCTGCTGCATTCTGTTTGTGTCAATGGAACCATTCTGTAGCTGTTTTTACCCAGTTTCCCTTTGCTGAGGGCTCCTTGGGCTATCATGGACTCGAGGCTTCCTCATGTCTGCCATGGCTTCCACAGCAGTAGGGAATTATTTATAGTGTGTTTCCCATGACTCTGATACCTGTGGTGCTAGTAGGAGTGGAGTTGGAGTCAGCTGAGCTGTTAGTTACCCTGAAGTTAAGAGCTTCCTTTACATCTCAAGGATGCACTTAAACTATATTTAAATAGACTCATTTGGACCACACAGGCCAGTGTAATTATTTTTGTCTGGTCTTGTTCATGAAGCCACGTTGATTTCATGGTGATTCAATGGTACCAGCTCCATAAGAAAGCAGTTTTAAACAAGGGGTTTTACACACCGTTTTACTTCTCATTTCTCTTTTGTTCCATACAGTATGTTGTGGCTGCCTTCCCTCTAGATTTGTTTCTCCTGAGCAGACTTCTGCAGTGCAACCCCTGCTTTATCCCTAGACAGTTATTCTTCATTATAACACATCATTACCAAGATTAGTGTTCCAAGAACTTGATGAAATAATTCCACCTTGTTTCTCTGCTAGCTCTAAGGATGTGTATATGAGTGTAAAAACTCATAGTCTGGTACTAGGTGCTAGTTCTGCTTAGCCCAGCAGCTTGGCTCTAGGTCTTAGAGCTTTCTTGGAGAAGCTTTTCCTCTTAGGACAACAGCAGAGAGTTCCACTGCATGTGTGGGAATTGCACTTACTGTGGATGCAATCCTTTTTCATGGAGCACTCCTCAGCTTTGGAGTTGTTCTGACCTGGCGTGCCCTCACCTTACAAGTGAAGTGTGGGTTTGTGCCATTAAAAAGATGCTTTTGACCTGGGGACAGAGAAATTGAAGGAGTATCTTGACTGAGGCCACTGCTATCATAGGCAGTCATGTCAGGTCATCTCTTCATCCTTTGAGTGGCTCTGAAATATGTTAAGTCAGCTCTCATCTGAAGTCATTACATCCCTAGGCCATTAGGTACCCGAATGCTGTACTTGGTTATTTTACTTTCCTATGAACTGCTCTGGTCTCTCCTGTATTTAGGAGGAAAGTTGCTGAGGTGCCTGGAGGTCGTTGTTGGAACCTTGGTATCCAGTAAAGAGTCTTCCTGGCTGAGGAAGACTCTGAGTTCCTTGCTGAGTCTAGCGATCCAGTAAGGTACCTTAACATGACAAGTTAGGCTCAGCTAGCTAGTTACTRGATTTCAAACCAGAAAATCTGTGGAAAAAAATTATTCTGTGTTGGAAAGCAAGTTTAGTGTTTTTGTCTTTCCCCTCTCCCCTCTTTTTGTCTGAGTTGGTGTGTTCTTAGAACACAGACTTTAGAGACAAGTTTGATCTTACAGAAAACTACTTTCTCTGAAGTAATTTTACTAACTCGAGACCATATCAAAATGAGGGCAGCTTTATGAATAGAGTGGCAATCAAGCCCATTAACTCTTCTTAACTTGTGTTTGGATTTTTTTTCTTGTTGGAACTTTTTCTCCTATTTGAAAATAATTTTATATGAGTTTCTTACACAGGCAGAGCAGCCAGTGAGATCTTGTGACAGTCGTTGGCTCAGAAGGGCATTCATTTGGGATCAAATGCTGGATTCCTTGCTGCCACTTTCGCCCTCATCTATCTGTATCCCTCAGTTTTAGTTCAGCTTTTGTAACTTTGCATCTCATCCAAGTCACCAACTAATGTCGTATTCACGCACTGACAGAAGAATAAAAACTTAAATCTTTTATGCTTTACTCTTCTTACAATTTTTTCACGTTTACACAGTCGTGGAGGGGACCACCAGACAAAAAACCTTCTCTCTCCTTAGCCTCTGTTAGAGGCTTTGCCCTTGCTGTGTTCCTTGGGCTGCAGTTTTCATTTTCTGCTTCCATGTTAGAGATCATCTTAAAACTGGCTGGTAGATTTTGCGCCTCAGCATTTGTCCGACTCCCTCCTTCCCCGAAACCACGAGAGAGCAGCAGCGCCCAATGTTCCGTATGGCTGTAGCACTAGGAATGGGGTAGGAAAAAAGGAGGACGAAATGAGAAAAATAGAGCTGAGGGGAGAGAAAAAAAAAAAAAAGGCTTACATAGAAAAGGAAAAATGAGGCTTTAGCAAACCAAGGTCTTTCCTTTTTATCGGGAGAGGAATTCCATTCCGGATACAGAGCACAGAAGTCCMTGCCTAACATAGCTCACGGCAAACACTTGGAACTCAAGTTGCATGCATTTTGGTGAAAAAAAAATCGAGAATGGTATTTTTTAAAAAGAGGAGAAACAATGAGAAGCTATCAGTGGAACTCTACCAAAAGCATGTATCACAGGTGCAAATATTATGCTGCACGGCTGTTTGCTGTCTGCAAAATAAGGGGCTGACATGAGTCTTCTGTTGCTCCTTGAGTCCAGCAGGATCTGGGTGCAGATCCTGGCATAGTTACTTGTATCTTGTGTTCCTTTTATGTGAACTAATATCAGAGGCTTTTTAGCAAGTGCCAAAACTGGCACTTTTTTAAGCTTTTTTAATCAAGAGAATTGGTTTAGATTTATTCTTGGGCGGAATGCTACCCAAAGTCCATATAGCTGCCTAGACTGAATTATGAAGGCATGTGTGGGATTTGAGAGGTTTCTGCTGCTCTTGGATCTGACAGGCAAAGATAGCAGTAGCACACTCAATTTCAATAAAATAACGTGCTGATTGAAACTTTAAAGGAGCTGAAGTTAATACTTGCCATGTAGCAAAATACGATTTAATTTCATATGCATTCTACACCATTCTGGAATATTTTTCCTATTTTTACTAGTTTCTTGGCTGTTTRGATTTGTGGTGCTTATTCTACAGAGATACTTGCAGTAGTTAATTCTGAGAGGTGTTTCCCTGTAGGTTTGCAGTTTTCAGTACTTAYATATATATTTTTTTTTCTTTCACAGGAAAACTGCAAGGAACTTCAACCAACCTATGTGCAAAGCTGCCAAGACAACTGTRGTGGAGGTAAGGAGCTGAAATGCAGCAAGCCCTAGTGGGAACAAACCCCCTTGGTTTGTGTGGCATTTTGGGGACAGAGTTCCTTTCCTTGGCTGATTTTGGTGGATTACATACTATGGACAATGGTCAAATTGTTTTTTGTTTTGCTAGTGGTAGGAGTAGCCAGTTCATGGTGCTCAATTTCAATGAGTAGTTTATGGGAGTTCCTGCAGTAACTGTTTTTCTGATCCTGGACAGGCCTTTGTGTTCACTGTGATTGGCCTTTGGGAGGGAGAATATGGAGTAGGCTTCGAATATGTAGAAGGATGTTAAAATAAAAGATTATGTGGATAAAAGAAAAAGCATTAAGCTTGGGCTCCGCCTGAGAAGAATCATATGCAAAACTTCCTGACAATAGAGAATAAATACATGCTAGCCTAGACTGAGCAAATCATGGAGCTTTCACAGTGGAGGTCTTTAAATTAGATAAATATCAGTCATCACAGAGAGATTTGGTCATACTTCCAGTAAAAACATGGACTGTATGATCTAGAAGTTTCTTTCAATCTCTGTTCCCCTCTTCTCCCCTCTTTTTTTGGTCATTTTTTCCTTTTTGTTTAAAAATAAAAGGTTTTAAAGGTGTGGAACTGTYTACACTGGAAATATATTGGTGACTGAAGAGTTGCTAAGACAAAATAATGTCTAAAAGGTAGATTACTGTACTGGCATTTTCTTTCTAAATAAGATTTTGCAATAAAATCAAGTTTAATAAGTTCTAAATGGAAGAGGCTTTTTTTTTTTCTTAAAAACTTATCTGGAAAAGATGTTTGTTATATAAACATCCCTGTTTAATTCATTTTGGAACTTGAGTTATTTCTTTGTGTTGCACAGAGCTTCTGCAAACAATACTCTGTGATTTCCCTTAGATTTTGTTGCTTGAAATACAGTGACAATTCAGCAACAATATATGAATTTTCACAATTGGTTTCAAAGAAAGGCTTAAAATATTTTTTCTATTCAAAAATGAAATAAAGAATCCTTCATCATTTCTTTTGCTTCTATTCACTTGCCCTTCATACTTTGTTCATACTCTAGTGTTTAGAGAATTTAAGTAGATCAAAGCCTTCCACCTACATTCCATCTCATTCTTTCTACTGTTCTTTCCACATATGATGGGGTAGAATTTTCTTGTCAGTGAACAGTAATTATGTGACATCCTTCTTGCTATAATTCCACTTAGGAGTATTTAGTAGCTCTGCCATGAACCATGTCCACCTTGAATTTGTTGCATTTTYGATACCATTTAAAACCTGATAGGCTTTTTTAGAATAGCACACTAATATTATTTTTCCACTTTATTTTTTATGGACAAGTTAACAGGCAGAAAAGCAAAACTACGGGGTTAGGGAAAGCAAGCATTTCAGATCAAATACAGTGCCTTATTAGCTGAGCTTATACATGCCTTACTTCCAGAYTGAATCCTGCGTGTTGTGCTAGGAATTGAGAGCTTGGCTCTTAGGCATTAGAAATATCTCGGTGTGGCATCTGGACCATCCTGAGCACTGAGTGCCATCAGCCTGCAGACACCCACAGCTCATCACTGGGCAGCTGAGCAGGCCGAAGGGAGTTGCACCCCTGTTTGCCACTTGTCTCCGATACTACTGCTTCCTTGGGATTTTTTTATTCCACCGGTCTTTGCCCCCCTTTAGTTTCTGATCATTGATTAAAAACCTGGAATGTCATTGAGCACAGTGAGGTCCCTGTCAAGGAGAATATAAATCACTGGAAATCCTATCTCAGGATATCTCTTAATGCAGTGAAAGTGGGAAGTGCATTGGGAATTGACTGCTTTTGTTAACCTGTCCTTTTAAAGGTAAAATACACAGGCAAAACTATGATTTTTTTTTAATGCATTAAACTGGCTGTTCCCTAGTTTAGGTCACTCTGGGAATTTATACTGTTTTAGCTGAAATGTGGACATTTAATAAGGCACTTAATTTTTGTAAGAGTTCAAAGGTGAGAGAGATTGGCAGCATTTAGAAAYGTAGAGAATAAAAGCAAAGAGACTGAAAAGAAAAGCGAGAGGGGGAAAACAAAAGAAGGCCCAAATGCTGGTTGCTGTCACTTGCATAAAAATGTTACCATGTTGTAAGGAATGGTACTGTCTGTGCACAGAGAGACTCCCAAGGGAAATAAATCTGTTACCAGTCATGTCTGTGACACCATGTTGAGGRCTGTCGGTTTCAGAATTTCCTTAGAGCAAATTTCAGATGAAAGTACCTGACCCTCAGCCTTGTTTGTTTGAGCCAGTAAAATGGTYGGAGGTAGCTGTACTGAGCTAAATGCAGAGATTAGAAATGTGTTGAATGTAACCTTCTGCTAAAGGCAATACAGGAGGCTCGCAGGCCTCAAATTTTGGCACTGTTTGGTTTGCTTTTGTTTTTCTAAGTGCGAAATGAAACCTAGTAACATGTGAGATAGTAAGGGTCCTTGCTGAGGCCTAGATAACTGTAGAGGGTTGGTGATGCTGTATGTAGAGGAATGTGTAAAGAGGATGCTTTAAAGATGACCAGTTCTGAAGGTCAAAAACAAATTTTAACAAAAAGGCATGATCCACRTTATCTGTAAGGTATTTGTTGCGGAGAAAACAGTTAAATAATTCAGCAAGATTAGTTTCTTTGGCTTTATCTGTATGTAAAAACCAAATGATACAGGAGTCGTGCTCTTTTTTAGTTCTCCAGTGTTCCACTCTCAAAAGATACTGCATTTGGTATATTCACATCTCATACATCTTGTGTGGGCACTTGCAGTTAGAGCCCTAGCTCTGCATGCGGACCCGGGCCTGCTGGGCACGTTCTGCCCGAGTCCTTCGGGTCGACTTTCAGAGCTGTGAATTACACTGCTCTGGCATAGACACTCCTGGGGCGAGGACAAGGGAGCTGGGAAATTAGGCAATCTTAAAAACAAAAAAGGCACTCAAGTTCTACACAAGTCCTGAACATCTGTACAGAGGCTGAGAAAGGGCTTGATGTGAAGAAACGTGTAGGTTTGTGTGGCCTTACACACACAGCGGCATTTCAGATGCTGTCTCCTGCATGAGAGATTTGCCTGCTGAGTTTCTTGCTCTTAGGCCTCTCGGCAGGTCCATGCCCCACGTTAGGAACTGTGTGGTAAGAAAAGACATGGTGTTTCAGGAGGGTGTGTGGTGGCTGGGACGTGAGGTCCTGCGAGCAGTGTCCCACTAGGGACAGTGTTGGCTGCGGTGCGTCTTTTCAGAAGCAAATCCCAAGGAAACCCAAAGCCACAAAAAGAAAAGCATGATGTTACTGTGGCGGGTGTGGGTGTCCTGACAACAGGAGAGGTGGAGGGTGGTTTATTCAGACTCTGACTGCCCCAGAGAGCACATCAGCATCTGTAATGGCCATAAACATCCCTAAGCTGATGGCTGTTCCCTGCCACGGTTGCTCTTTGCTGAGAGACCTCCAGAATATTGTTCCTGCTGTTCGGCTTTAGGTCTCAGCCACTGCCACGGTATAAATGTTTGATAGTAGTAATATTCTAATAGTCAGTATGTTTAAAAATATTTATAGACAGGCTGTTTGAATATCCACTTTGAATAATTTTTTTGTTCAGCCTGCAAGAGGATGGCCAAATACATCTCCCTGTGTAAACAGCATTTCCACCTCAAGCAATATCAGGGGAGGAAAGAGGAGAGTGTACTTTCTCATACAAACGCATTAAATAAAAGTCATTAAGCCTTGTGTCTTATCTCTGGTTGCCCAGCAACGGCAGGGCCACGTCAGCGGCGCCATTACCGCAGGTCCGGGCTGCGGCGCCGCRCTGAGGGCCAGCGGCAGCCGCGGCCGCGCGGGAGACCTTCGGAGCCCCTTGTCTGCGCTCAGTCGTGCCAGAGCTTCGCTGAGAAAAGGAACGGCGTTTTTTGAGCCTGATTCGCCAACATTTTTAACACCAACATGGCTTTCCTCAGGTGCATAGTTCTCGGCTGAGAAAAATTTTCAGAAAATTTTCAGTGTGTCTTTTTTTTTTTCTTTCTCCTGTAGAAAGCCTCTAGACTGTATTTGAAGGCAGAATAAGAATCTCTTTTTTTTTTTTTCTTTTTTTTCCCCCCCTCACGTGAGTGCCCCAGCCATAGGACTTAAAACTCTACCGTGGTGCAGGAGAGACATCTGAAATGGGAGTGGGCACTGATTCTGTGTGGGCATGTTTTCTGAGGGACCAAAGTCAGTGTTTGGGGCCCAGGAGGACGGGATACCCCTGTGTTTTGGCTTCAGTGCAAACGCTTGAAGCACCGGGATGGCTACTGAGGGGGAAGCCCAGCAAATTTCTGTGCAGGACAGGTTTTTGAGAATCCCATTTGGTACAGGGTGGATATTGAGCTGCTTGGTCCAGCCACACTGTCAGAAGTTATGGCACAAGCAGCAAGAGAATTCCAGCTGCCATAGTAATTTGTTAGGATGAGTATGGAAAACTGGATGTTAAGCTCTTAGCGGATAGGCAGGGACTGAGACTGCATGGTTGGGTTTACGTGCCTAAGTTCTGGCTAAATTCTGCATCAGAGATGTTTGTCAGTCTGCATTTAGCTAAACTTAAAATTAATAAGGTGAGTCTAAGTGTAGGATACGGACATCCATTATAATCTGTTTTTTCACATGGAAATGATTAGAGGGAACACCTGAGGGGGAGCAGCTACAGAACAGCTGTGAGATACAAGCTCATGATCCTTAGAAAGCACAGAAGGGAGAAGAGCAGCATTGCAGGAATGGCTTTCAGGAGCACTGACCTCATGAGCTTGTAGTTTGGTAGTCAAAGGCTTCTAGGAGGTAAAAAGTAGTTAAGGACAGACCTTGTTAAAGGCTCCAGAGCAGACTTTCCCACAGAGAGGAAGTGTTGGACGAGCAGCAGGAGGCGAATTTAAGGTCATTGCCCTTGTCACTATCGCCTCAAACACAAACAGAAAGTCATGGAAACTGACACTGAAGTCAGGTTTCTGAGGAGGACCATTTAAAAAAAAAAAAAAAAAAAAAAAAGCCTGCGCAGATGCATGCAAATTCAGAAAACTCCAGACCATCACTGCTGATAGCATCAGATATACATGAAGGTAGCAAGATGTTCTTAGGGAAGGATGTACATAGAGAACTGGAAGACCAAGGGCACCGAGGCACTGATATCCCACTGCTAGATTTGAGGGGGTGGAAATTACCAATGCAGGGTACAAAGAAGACTGAAGTGTTTAATGCCTTTGCTGCTTCAGACTTCAGTTATGTTAAAAAGCAGTTTGATGGCTGATGTTATTTCTGTGGTGCCAATCTTACAAGGTCCAGGAACAAGGGTGAGATGGAAGCTGAAATTCAAGGAAAGCTCCTCGAATCATTTACACTGCTTTGCTGCAGTACCTTGAATTTCTTCCTCCTCTGCCCCCAAAAGTCCGCACATAGACTTGCATTTTTAAAATTATTTTTATTTCCTTCAATTGTATTTGATTCCGTGTGTGTGTGTTAATGAAAAGGCAAGACAGAACAACAGCAACTAAGCATGTTTACAGGCATTATGCAGACAGTCTCCTGGGGATTGGAGAAGCATTGGAATGTACTGGGCTAGAGGGCACTTTGTAAGGTGGTTCTTTTTACACTTAGTTAACATGCTTTGATTTTCAAGAGAAGAAACTTCCTTAATACTCAAATTAGACATTTTTTTCTGTTCATTTTCTTTATATATAACCTTTAATAATGTGGATTCTGATTTGGTAATCAAAGTAGCTGAAGTATGAATGTTAGGTTAATTGGTTAAAATTAATAGCAGATCAAAATGTTGCTAGTCGCTGACTTCAGAYAGTTTTGCCTGCACACCATATCGTGCTGAGGGTTGAACTTGTCATTTCAAACTGATTCTTGAATGAGTATCATAAGCTTTAAGTATTCAGCTTTAGAAGTTCATTGCAGAAAGGGTGAAGATACTTTTCAATGAAAAAAGTCCTTGAATCCTTGCCTTGTATTAGGAACAAATATGACAGTTAATATGCTAAAGTAGTTTGAGGTAGATCAGGTACATATCATAGATTTCCAGACAATGTGCTGTGGATACTGAGGGATAGCTTCTGCTTGCTCATAGAGCTAAATTACTATTTTTTTAAATAATAATAAGTTGGTAGAAAGCACAGCCTGCTGGGCATTTAAGGAGTATTTAATTAACAGGACTCATGTTCCATGTCATGAGTAGCTGCAAATGGATAGGGCTTTAAAATGCTCCAGGTTGCAGTTTCCTTTGTATGTACTACAGTGAATTCATTATGGTTCTTATGCCTTGCTTTGGGTAATGTGCATTCATCGGACTTTTTTTCATTTTAAATCACATTTCACATGAGTAACAGTTGGAAAAAATTGATGCATGATAGTTTCAGGCGTAATTCAAGGAATTTATATCTATATGTATAGGTCCATATTATGTATTTCCTTTCTATTAAAGTGTTTTGTCTTTAAGCAGTAATGTTTTCTGTGTTATAAATAACATTTTTTAGTTCTTAATGGAGTTTGAGTATAGTCAGAAGAGTTCGACATTAAAACTCAAAGCCTTAAAAGAAGGTAGTTCACAGTGCTCTGAGTGGCATCCTACAGATGTGAAACAAATGCCTTTTTACAGATGCTGAAAATACTGAGATTTGAAAAGTTGCAGCCTTGCAACTGTTCCTGCTGTGAGAATTTTGCAATAGTCATTCCGAATAGCAGCTCAGATTTTAATTTTCTGTTGCAGCATCCTTCCTTAAAAAATAATTATTCAGTGAACAAAGTGAGGATTTAAAGAYGAGTAAGGGATTAAGATATCAAGGCTGCCTTGACGTCATATATTGCTGTCTTTTCATTTGTGAGAAGGCAGAGAAAGTGACACATACTGAAACAGGAGATTGTTTTAAGATTTATGGAGTTTTTTTTTTTGTTTTTTATTTGTGTAGGAACAGTTCCCCATCTTGTCAATCTTTACAATAAGTCAAAGGTATTAGATTTTTTTTTTTCTGTCCCTTGTTGAAAGAAGCAGGAAAAGCAAAGTTGGGACAAATATATTCCTCATAAAAATGAGGACTGTATTTAGCACATGTAAGCTAAGCTAATGAGCTAAGGAAGGCTCTCCTATAACTGCTGAATTATTTCTCTTATTTGTGCATATGTATTTTGAATTTTGACAGGGTTATTTGGTTAACATGGGATTCTAAACATGACAACTGGCAATTTCCAACTTGCATATTTATCCTTAAGACTTTTAAGGTACCAGATTGCTCAGGCACTCAGAGCCTCAAGGGCTGTAAATGAGACCCAGGCACATCTAGCTGTTAGTTTTTAAGTGAACTAAGTCTCTCTTTTTTTTTTTTTTTTTTAATAGTTTCAGATACTGTTTTTTTTCCACTAGTACTTTCAAAATAGACACAAATGATTTTTATGCCTTTTTTTTTTAAAAAAAAAACTCTTTGAAATTCAGGCTGGTAGCCGATATATGGATGTATCTTATGGTTCACCTGGCTTCTTTTAAGTGATTTGAAAAATGTTTTGGCCTTTTCTTTTGCTATGGCTTTGTTGTGTTTCGTTTGCTTGTTTTGCCACCAGTGATCAGAAAAAATCCCCTCTTTTCCCGAGCAGCCTGTCCCTTCATTCTCTTGAGCTGTCTAGATACGTGTTCAGTTTCTTCCAGCATTCATGTATTGAGAGAAGCAGAAAAACAAAGCTTTTTGAGAGAATTTTTCAGATGTATTGAGAGAAGGGGAAAAGTAAGCAGAAAAACAAAAGAACTAGTCTGATTTTATGACTCTAGACCTAAGGTACCAGCTGTGCTAAATCAAACCATGGTGCTGTAGAAATGATCTGCTGCTCGTGATGAATTCCAGCAGATCCCACCTGCTGTCCAGACACATCTGACTTGGTCAAGAGCCAGACGACTCGAGAGGAAGGGCAGGACCACATCAGTTACATGAAGGTGTCCACCCAGCCACCCACCTCAAGGCGATGTCTAGACTTTCAGACACAAGAAGMGCAGAAATTGCTAAATGAATAAAGGTTTCTGTAAAACCTGTGCTTTTTTTTTTAATGTGTATGAGATTAGATACCTCAGATTAATGCTTTTCTATTTTTGCTGGAGACGGAGGAAGGATTTCTTAGGGATTGTATTAGTTTCTTGTGCTTCAGCTATTATTTCCTCAACAGAATAGAAAGCTTGGTGTGACTGAGAGGTTACACACAATACTTGTTATGACTTTGAATATCAGATTTGCTAAAGACAATTCTTCACAGCTTTTGGAAGCTAATAAAGRAGATTTTTTTTATTAGGTTCTGATAAACAATACTTTTTCCTTCAATGAGGGTTTAGTTTTGATACATTTGTGTCAGTTTCAGCTTTAAAAGATATTTTGGAAGATTAAAAATCTTCCTTCAGCAATTAAAATTACTTTCATATCACTTTTGAAAGTAAACCTTAAATTTATCTCCTGACCTTTGAGTTATATTCCTTTGAAGGTGCAGGAGATGAGAGATCCCCTTCAGTCTCTCATYACTTGCCATTCCTCTGAGTAAGAAAATACAAGTCTACTTGTTCAGGTTTCTGTTCCTCCTGATAATTTATGAATTATTTTAATAAAAGAGACAGTTAATTATTTTTGCTGTCTAATCAGTTCAGAGGTTTTCAATCTGTTTTGCAAATAAGTAATTCCAGTCCCTCACTGCTTATTAAAGCAACAAAACTTTTATTTGCAAAAATGTTAAATTGTGTCATTTTAATAGTTGATATTGTGAGCAGCTGTTCTATAGGGATAGGGCCTGCTTGGCATTAATTGGCATGTGCACCTGGTACAGATTAAGTGGATTCTTTTTGCCATTAGTTGGCATTTAATGAATAAGGAATTTGTTGGTGGATTGTGGGTTTTCTGTTTGTGCCTCCCTGCCTCCCCGCTCCTGGCCTATTATGTTGGTTATTTGTAAAATAATTATGTAATATAAGCTAAAATCTATTTTCCAAAATTGCCTTCCAGGCCAGGAGAAAGTGTTTTTGTAACTATTGAGTGTAGATGGTTATTTTTCATTTTGTTTTAAGTACTGAACACAAATTGTGTGCTTGCTAATTAATAGGTGATAACATAATTATGTGCCAGTTTCTGTTGCGCTGCTAGTTGAGCAAAGTAAAATTAAGTATTGAACACTATGAAATCACCTCATTTTATCAGGGGAGTGCGAGCTGCAAAAGGTACTTGATTATAACCTGGATGTGTTCATTGGTGACATATCCAAACAGGCAGATTTTAAAGAGGATTTTGGAAGTGATCACCTCCTGAATTAAGTCCTTATTGTGAGAACGTTTACAGCTTCTAGCAGCATGAGGAGTATCTCCAGAAGTACCACCTTGTCTTTTAAGTCTCTTGTGTTTTTCTTCCCATATTAAAGAATTGTACTGTCGTTAGCTTATAGTTTACTTGTGTGGAAACTGAGGCTTATGAGTAAAGTATCTGAGAGCATTTCTCTGATTAGAACACATAATTAGGCTGCAAAAATAAGTGAAAAGTGAAATATTCAAAGCCCTTTTTGTAATTCCTGTTAAGTGTTTTGGTGTGGGTTAGTGTGACATTACCATTCCCTTGCCTATATTTGGTCAAGTGCTCATTACCTTATTGGAAGTTCATAATCTTTCAGGTTCAATTTCCCTCTCTAAAAGCTTTTGTAAATTCTGAAGTAAAACTTTAGGAGAATAAGCTGAATTTCCATAAGCAAAAATAAACTGCTTGCTTAAAAAGGGAAGATTGGATGTAAATTACAGAAGGAAGTGATATTTTGAAACAAGTGACCATTGATTCTGTGACTGCTGATACGTAAAGGAATAGCAGAAGGCTCTTGTGAATCACAGCAGAGCAGCTTTTGTGTTTTGGGTGGATTGCAGATAAACCAGTATTCAGAAATGATTGAATTCATTCATTCTGCCCTCATTGTTTGCAGGCCTTTGCTAGCTAGGCATCTTTACAAGGATGCTTGCATAGAGGAAGAAAACTGGTACTGTGAAGCTCTAGAAACAACAAAAGGATTTTCTCACATCAGGAGTCAGAGCCTTCCAGAGAGAGGAACCACGGCCTGTGCATCCTCTCCGAGTTACTTTTGAGCTTTATCTGKTTAGCAGAGAGGTACAAACCTTCTCTATTTCCTGCCACTTTGTGGGTGAAGGTGAGATTTAAAATGATCACATGTGATCAAGGCAGTCTAAATGATAGGAAAATATTTTCACTCACTAATTAAAAAACAAAATCCAGGAGGTTCTCTGCCCTGCTTGCTTCCCGCTGTACACACTGCCAGACTTCATGGTGTGTCTCCCAGGCAGTTTGTCGGATGATGATGATTGATATTTACAGGGATTCTTCTGTACATGACAAAGTAAAGCCTGAGGCAAGGTGAATCAGGGAAAGAAGGAACGGAAGGATAAGTAAAATGAAGAATAGAGCAGGAAGAAAAGAAATTGTGAAACTGATGCACAGTGTCCTAGCTGTTCATGTAAATGATTTCCTAGCTGTTTACAGGAGATTGATGCTTAGATAGGGCAGGCCTTAAAGAAGAGACTCACCTGCAAGGAGACTGGATGTTCCCAGTTATGAAACTATTATTTTGGGGTTGTCATTCTTACCTGGAGAGATGCTTGGACGGTGTGTGGCGGTGGTCGCAGCAGTGCCGTGTACRAAGTTCAGTTCCCTCAGGCCCCGTCTTGCTTGCAGTCCTGGGTGATATACATTCTTGCAAACRTTACAAGTAAATTTATAATGCCTTTTCAAAAATCCATTTTACTGCTTTAAGGACCTTTCCAATCTGTTTAATTTTAWTTATAGTTGGTACTTGTTTCATAATGGTAGAATGTGGAAATTGCAAAGCAGCGGCAGAAACCAAGAGTGTTTGGGGACTGCCTGTGAACGTGGAGATGTTTCAGTATCTAAGYGTCCTGGGTGCTCTCAAAATCCCCAGAATAAAATATGTTTTGTTTGTCTCCATAGACACATACTTATTTAGGACATCATACTGGGAAAATAAATGTGTTGGCGGTTCTTATGAAGAAAAGGTATCATGCTGATTGCTGTTTCCAGAAGCTAAAATTCTGAACAATTAGGGGATGGGGGTGATAAATCATAAAACGTGGTATTGTTTGTTAAATTATTTATTCTGTGTGTTGTAAGGAGGGGGGGGAGAACACAGTGTGTCAAGCTTTCTGACAGCATAATTCTGTWAAGTCAGCTGAGCTCTGCCAGCAAGGATTTTGGTTTTATAATAGCAGCTACTGAAGCAGATTAAAGTAATTCTTTTACAACAAGACTCAAATCATTAGCAATTAGTATTCCCAAGACCTCATTTTTCACCTGATAAATGAAGACAAATACTAATTAGAAAAGGTGAGTTTGGGAATTGAACTGGTAGCAGATCATCTGCTTGTATATGGCTTAATGGAAGAGCCTTTTCCTGCCTTTAGATCTTGCTCTGGCAGTAGTGAGCGCTTGGGGAACATCCTTGTGCACATCAGGGCGTCTTCACTTATGCTAAGTTTGACTTGATCTCCACTTGTATATTCATGTATAAAATAGTAGCAGCCTTAGCTACTAATAGTAGCCAGGTTAGTGAGATAGGGCTTTAATGCACTGTACCACTTTTTCCTGCATGAAATGTTTTGAATTTTTATAATCCTAAATTGATTGACTCTCTATTTTGTAGAAATTCTCACAGCTTTTCACTGTATGGGTGCGTAATATTGATATTAGTGACGMTTGTGGCTCCTGTCCCTGTGGTTGCTGTATTCCCTTCCTCACAACCTTCTTTAGAGGACCTGCCTCTTGTCTTTCCCTGTGTGYTTACTCCATGGTTCCTTTCGGGATCAACTGGGACTGATCCAATGATCATTTGTTTGTTAATTTTGCCCTCTGCTGCTTTTTGTGGTGGGTTGCTTTGTTTATTTATTGTCACTGCAAGGCACAGGAGGAAGGTAATTGTCCATCAGATGTACTATGGATTTTATTATCGATCACACATTGTGCAATAGCAATAGGATGTCAAATAGGATTTTAAGTTTAGTGTTGCTTCACTGCCAATGGCTGCTAAGTGATGCAGCCCTACTGAGACACTGTATTCTGTGTCCTTTTGGGTTCCTAAGCTTCTTTTTAAGTATTTCTAAAAACCTAACTAGTTCCTGATAACATAGTTCAAAGYCGTTTGATTTTCTGTTGAGTAGATTTTTTTCAGACATTATTTGCTTAGCATTATTTATTATATTTATCATATATATATATATAAAAATAATATATTATTATATCATTATAATAACATGTTATACATTTTATTACATTTATTTATTACATTTATATATAAAAATAACATTCATATATAAAAATCAATAAAGTATAACTAAAATATAAATAAATATTAATATATTGATATATTGTATATTAAATATATATTTTAATTACAATATATATTATTACTTATTAATTTGCTTTGCATTTTCCATTTCCATTTTTAATTTTCCATTTTGAGCCGTATCTCTGTTTCACTATAGATCCTATTTTGCTTACCATTAATCATTGCCTTTCACATGTTTTCAGCATTATCACTGAGTGTGGTACAATACAGTATAACTCACTGCAGCTCCTGCGTTTGTAGGGTTAAAATCTGTGCTTCTTGTTTGTACTCTGGCTTCTTGCCAGCAGTGTGTTGTTTCCTCCTGTTTACATGTAAACTAATTATATTTACAAAGACCTCTGATGTCAGTACCCATAGTATATTTCTCTAAGGTGGTTTTATATAATTTGGGCTGTTAGAACATCAACTTCTTTGAATTTATATATAGGAATAGCCTTGAACTGAACGAAAAAACAAGCAAACAAAAGTCAGCTGCAGTTTGCTGCATGTGAGAGAAGAAATGTAAGGATCTAAAAGAGCCTATTTTACATGATATTTCAGATGTTTCTATTTTACCCCATTATTTGCATCTTCTTTACAGTGGACTTGATCCATTGTATATTTAMTATTTGAGTTTTCATGGCCAATAAAACCGTTGAATCAGTAAATATTTTCTTTTTCTCTTCTTTCTTTGTAGGTGGAAGAAATTGTTGATATAGGAGCATTTGCGCCAGAAGACATCCATGTGCCCAAAATCTATGTTGACCGTCTGATTCAGGGAGAGAAGTTTGAGAAGAGAATTGAAGTAAGTAGTTCACCTTTTAGGTAACAACATATTTCAGGGTTTTCTGTTTGTTTACAGATTTCTCTCCACTAAGTGTTAGTGGTAAGGAAGCAGCATGAAAAAGAGCTGCCAAGCATCATTAAGTATTGGAGAATAGTAGGTCAATAGTGGGGGTTGACAAATAAGGCTTGTGTGTCAAGCCTCAGCCTCGCTGGTTGGGATCTTGAATTYGTTAGAGTAGCTGCCTATGGTTTTAAAAGACTTCATAAGAGCTGGAAATTTGTTGACGGGAAATCCATACTCCCTCCTTCTCCCTGCTCACCCTCTGTAGACACTGTGAGGAATGTCTGCACTGAGAACTGACCCTGCCAGATACCTTCTCCTCAACTGCTCCCAGCTTTTGAGATGGGCAGGGCCCATCTCAGTCCTGTTTGTGCCATGTACTGACATGCATTGTAAAGGTCATAGAGTTAATATGTTTGGAAAAGACCTTCAAGGTCATCGAGTCCTGTTCTTTAACAAAGAACTTTTTTCTTTTTTATCAGTGGCATTTCTGGTCTAAATGCAAGATGAAAATGGATATTAAAAATTGCAGCAGTAATATTCCAATGCTGAAAAAATCCAAGAAATTGATGATTATGTATTTTCTTTCTTTTTTTTTTTTTTCTCTGTTGCTTTGCCTCCCTCAAGCAATGTCCCAATGCTCATTTTGGTTATGTGACAATGTACTTAAATTGCAATTGAAAATTCTGTATTTCTCCAATGTCTCCATACTCTGGAGGTAGAAATTATTCAAAATGGCATTAAAAGAACTAGTGGAGAGGAGGAATAATATAAGGGAAAAATCTTTAGAAGAAAGAAATTGTAGTAATTACACTCCCAAGTCATATTGGGAGTGTGAGGTTATAAAGGTTTTTTTTTCTTTCTTTCTTTCCTTTCCTCCCTTCCTCTTCCATCTGCTCATCCTGCAAAAACATATTGCCTCGTTGAGTGCCAATCTGGAAAAAGATGCATCAGACCTCTTTTTTATTCTTTGCACATGTTGTGTGAGACCCTTCCTTTTGAATTGATGCAATAACTGCATTAAAAATCCTTTCATGGAAGAAAACCATTTCACATTTATTGAACTGCTGCTCTTATTGCAGCTTGACACTGCATAAATAGGTGAGTCTCCAGGAAATGCCTCTATACAAAAATACATACGTTCACAGAATCACAGAATGGTTGAGGTTGGAAGGGACCTCTAGAGATCATCTGTTATCTGTGATTTTCTTTGACTTATCTGCGTAAGCGGGGACTTCCCTGATGTTAACTGATCCCTTTTATACACTTATAAGGACGTGAGAGACAGAAAGAAGAGAGCTYTTATAAACTGCACAGCAAAGTTGCATCAGAGATTAACTTTGTCCCTGGAATTGTGTAATCCAGCAGTGGTGCACTCATAAATGGAAGTAAAGGGAGGAAATGGCAGATTCAGTGATTTGCTTATATGTGAGGAAAGAGGCTGTACATTAGAAAAGCATAGATTATGATAACTGGTAAAGGATAGGAAATGAGGAATAAGTAGAAKATAGTTTGTCATAATTCTTACTGGTTTTAAATAGCATTTCCTGCCTAATTGGACTCAGACTTGGTCCCTCTAGTGGAAGTGCCTGTGTCCTGTTTCCTGTTCAACCTTCCATTTGCTGCAGAGAAATCCTCTGTAGTCCTTCTTACTTTTACATAACTGTCAAGTGAAGCAATTATAGAGAAAATAGACAAAACACACAAAAAAATCAGTACAATGAAATTTCAAGTAGGTGGGAAAAGGGAAATACAATTATAAATTTTATCTAAATATGAATCTTATTTAATTCAGTTTTCTGCAGCTGGCCTCTGTTCTTTAAGGAAGCATCTCTTCAGCACAAACTCATTGGCTTCAAAAGCGGCAAACAAAATTCCAGAAAATATTTTTGTGGCAAAGATTTTCTCAAAGGAGTAATCTGAACAGTGCCTATGAAGAAGACTTTAAGATCTCAAACGCAGGGATGGCTTTTCAGATTTTTTTTTTTTTTTTGGTATTCCATTGTGAAAACGGTATTATCTAATAGGGTCTGTAGGATAGCTTTTATAAGAATTAAATTAATAAATTCTGTCTTTTGTACAATTCCTGTAATTCTGATTAGTTTACCCTTATAAAATTGTTCAGAGGTTTTGAAGATACTCCAGCTTTCATATAAAAACCAATCTATGCATTAGAATACTAAGTAGAAAACAATTAGAAGTTTGCAGTGYGGGAGAAGAACCTCTTTCAAATGGGTCAAGAACCTTAGTATTTCAAGTTGGAAAAAAAGAATAATTGCTCTTTTCTTTCAAGAATTCTTGTCCGTTAGAGTTCTGCTCCTAGAATACACGCAACAATTCACACAAAGTAAATAATTTGGCTCAATTGTCAGGAGACTGTCTGCAGTTTGTCCTTGTAGTTTTCCATGTACAGCAGAAAGGGTGGATATTTGGAGCTGATTCAGAAGTCGCAGGGAGTAGCTGCCAGATGTTGAGAATAAGGGTCACCAGGGCCATGGAGATGGCACATCCTGAAGACTTGATGTTACTGTATGGTTGATAACTGCCTTCTCATAGCAGGCATTCTAATTTCCAGTATAGAAATATCTTCTAAATGTGCTAAACCTCTCTGTGCATAGCTATCTTATATGTTTTTATGTATGTGTATGTGTTGGTATATATATATATATACACATATAAATATATATGTCCCTAAACAATCATTAGCTCCTTAAATTCTAGTTGAATAAATGCTAAGGTGGCTAAAAGGATTTAATTTGAACAGCTTGTAACTCATTCTTAGAAGCTGAAGATTCACTTATGATATCTGCAAGGATATTGGCTATCCATAACCTTGTCTACAAAAGCGGCAGCTGAAGGTAATCCTGCATGAYAGTGTACTATTAAGGTAACATGCTGATGTCCTTATTCCTTAAAGTGCATGGAGCAATGCTTCCTGACCTGAAGGCAGAGAAAACTCATATGAACACGCTGGTTTGTGTGGAGCTGTGTGACAGCTGTGGGCAAAATTCCTCTTTATAAAAAGCTGCATGAGGGAAATCCATGACGAAAGGATGGAAGTCTGAGTTTTTCTTATTGGTTGAGTCAATGTAACACCTTCTGTAGAGGTAGTGATCACTGGCAAGTGATGTAGAGGTTAAATTGCTGAAGACTTTGAGATCTGACAGTGTTCATCTGTGACTGTCCATAAGGAAATGGGCTCCCAATATAAGAAGAAAAAGGCACTGAAAAGGTTGTTGCACGATGGTGAAAAGGAACAGGGGATGATCTTGCCTAGTTTGTTCTTGATGACCTGGGGTGTAGCAGGGAATGTGAAGACATATGGGACATGCAACCTGATGTGGCCCAAAACAGTCTGAAGCAGTGCATGTGAGAAAGGCACAAAGAGGAGAATCCATGTACACCATCACTTAGAAAAAGGTTTTATGAACTCTTCGGATGTGGCATTTTCACTGATACGTGATTTGGAAAGCATCAGCTTGAGGACAGGAAATCACAGGGAATGTCTTTTGGAAAGATTTATGTAAAAGTGTATTTGAAACTTAGTTGTTTAGCTCTTTACATGACTGGTGTCATATACATGTGTCTCATGCACRTAGATCTAGATTAGCACCATTGAGCTGAATAAATGCAGAGAGAGGGCAGTATCTACATTTATCTGATTTATYCTGCATTTTAGTCCAACATTTTAAAAATGTAGTTATTTATGAAGAAATGAATCTCAGACTTGTTAGTATCTGCACTAATGCCTGATGCTCTTTCTCTCTTCTATAATATAATATATTTTGATATATAATATCCTCTATATAACTAGCTGTGTCTGAGTATCATTTATCCACTCAGCTTTGGCAACGCAGACAAAGAAATAACTTTCCTCTCAGGCTGTCATTGGGATACTTGGTGACTCCATTGATTTAGATAGGACTGAGCTGGAGAAAGAAAGGTTGTTTTTTTAAGAGTCAGATTGTTAGCCTTATTCTTAGCCCAGGTATCTCAGAACAATCGTAAATTTGGCTTTCATGTCTAGGAAGCAAGAGTTTGGATGCCAATATTTGCTTATGATTATTTTTACTTTCTCTTGCAGCGCTTATCAATCCGAAAGCCTGAAGACTCAAAAGCCAAACAGAAACAAGGAGACAACGTGAGGGAGAGGATCATCAGACGAGCAGCTTTGGAGTTTGAGGATGGCATGTATGGTATCCTCTGGATGTGCTATAGGTTAAAGCTGTAGTGGTTCCATATAGCAGCCACAGCTGTTCTGTCTAAAGTGAGCTGATTTTTGTGTGTGTTCTTTGTGTTGCCTAGCACATGGATTTATACCATTTTATTAATGTCCTATTGAAATGGGATGTTAACATGCATAGAACCTGGAAGCCTTACTCTGGGGCTTCCAGAGTGTTTGTTAGCAGTTGAATGTTTCATAAGTATGTCTTGAAAAACGACACGAGAAAAGAAGATTACTTGGACTGTKTTTAGCATGTGAAGCATTTGGCAGAATGCAGGTAGGCAATCCAAATGCCAAAGTAATTCAGTACAAAGTGAGGCATCTAACTGAAAAAYACAAAAATACAATGTGAAGAGAGCACGTCTAGTCTAACTGTAGTGTAATGGTGACTTTGTCCATTACCAGTTTGCAGTAACTGTCTTCCCTGTTTGCCTTGACCAATTCACTCAGCGAATCTGGGGATTGGAATCCCGCTGTTGGCCAGTAACTTCATCAGTCCGGATATAACCGTGCACTTGCAGAGTGAAAATGGAGTCCTGGGTTTGGTAAGAACGTGTCGCTGTCGCTGGTGATTGACTGCAGGGCACACACTCTGCTCTGCTGCTGAGTTTTCATCTCCCCACCACCTTCGTTATAGCTTATAGTCCGTGTGCTGAAAAGCCTGCTCAAAGAGCAAGCAAATGTTACATGATTCTGTAATGTAGTGTGAGGGAGTCTTTGTGGAAGTGCTTGTTTCAGGGTTATGGTGTTATTTTCTTAAAATTAAACACACTCTTAATATGTTTTTTTASCGGGGTTGGAATATTCTCTAGTTTTTAAGACCAGGCATTGTAAGGTAGCTTATTAAACATAAGTTACTTAAAAATTAAAATAAACATTACTTCCACTGTGATAAAAAAACTTTATTAAATTACATTTGCGTACCTCTCCCTGAAAATACTTGTCATTTTGTGAAAACAACTCCGTGGYTATTTAATAATTCTAACAGCCAGCAGTAATATCTTCATCAGTCCTGATAGGTTAGTTAATAATTTTGACTTGTATACATAGGGTAGTGTTGTGCCAGAAAGGGAAAACAAACAAACAAACAAAAAAAMCCCCAACTCAAAGCTGCAAGTTGGTTATGATCTGCCTTCAGGAATAGGCATTAGAAACAATGAAGCAGTTATGAATTGTATCTCAAAGGTATTTTAATATGGAGCTGACATATGTCTGTTTTGTTGTCAGGGTCCTTATCCACTTGAAAATGAAGTGGATCCAGACCTGATTAATGCAGGTAAAATCTTTTAAATAATTTTCATTTATGGGAAACATTTATTCACTGTAACTGTAGAATTCTTCTTTGGACTCAGTATTTGAACCAGACTTCCAATCTGTTAAGTTACAAATAAATGTGTTAATATATTTGACTACCTTTAGTGTTTGAAACAATAGTTTGTTTTCGTCAATATAGGTATTTCATATCTGGTTAGAGATTATGCCTAGGTACGTGTTAGTAGCTACTCTAGGAAACTTTCACAGCCTAGGCCAGTACAGCATCAAACTTCTCAGAAGTGAGATCGTTTTGTGAGGGGTATGTGGATTTTTTTCCATCTGCTTCTCATACTGTGTGTTTTCTAGAAGATGTTTTTGTAGCGACTCAGGTCTAGGAAACAKCTTTCAAAGTGGTTAAATTCTTCCAAAGTAGTGATTTAGGTAAGTAATACCCAGTTATATCTTTGGAGAGGGAGCTGTAGTCAGAGCAGGAGCATTTTTTCTTTCTCAATGTCACCTTTGCTTTACAGTATCTTTATCTCCAGTTTTTCATGACTGGCTGCTCATTTCACCCATGGTTGTTGCTCTGACCAATTCAAAGAATTGGCAGCAGAAGAAACAGAGGGCTCTGGGTGGAGTTAAAAATTAGGCACCTGCAGATGATTTATGCAGTGAGCACTRACTGAAATTTTTTGTGCTCTATTGCTTGACCCAAGAACCATCAAAAGAACAGATTTTTTTTTTTGTTGGTTCTTTTTTTTTGTGCACATAATTGACACTTTTAGTCCACTCCTTTATTTTCCTGTTTTTTATATCATTGTGACACTAGACTGTGTTAGACCATGTAGCATCTGGTCCGCTTGCTCTTTCTTGCAACCCTTCTATCTCTACCCCTTACTTTCCCTGTGGATAGAACAGAAAGTTGAAGGGCTTTTCTAATCTTCGGCTTCAGTGATGTCTTGCCTGGGACTGCTAGTGGTTGAACTGTAGGCAAGGCTGTGATAAAAACTGTCATGTAAACTACTCCACAATTCATCGTGATTGATTAGGAAGTATGATCAGGTCCATAGTTGTTCAAAATCTACAGGAATTAAGATTAAAAAAAAAAATCTTTTCTTAATGACTGTAATAGCTGTGACTGCATTTATGGAAGACACAAAACATGTACAAACAATAGCTTATTTTTTTTACAGGAAAAGAGACAGTCACTGTTCTTCCAGGCTCTTCCTATTTCTCTAGTGATGAATCATTTGCCATGATAAGAGGGTAAGTAACAACAGAAACATATAGTCTTTGAAACATGAAAGGGATAAACTAAGGCAGTGACTGAGCTCTTTGGTAATTCTTCAAAATGAGATCAGTGTCTAACAACCCGTAAAATGATCATGGACTTGCTCAGTGACAGTTTACAAAGAATTAGATCTGGCTATTGGAAATTGGAATACTCTGTAACTAATAGAGACCATACTGATATTCATGTCTTGYACCACCTGGCCTTATATAAACACATTGATAACTATGTTTTAACAAATACTTTTTTGGTGATTTCCAAGTATCTAATCTGTCCTTGCACACTGTATGGTCTTGTTGCTTAGTCTGCAACTGCAGTCCTCATTCCACGCTGCTAATGGAAATGCACCATCTGCACCTGTTTTTTGTTGGGGAAGGAGGTTGGATGCAAACAAACACTAAATCATAATGGCTCTGGAAAGATGATGAGTACATATAAATATATGAAGGAGTGCACTTAAAATATGAGTTCAGAGCTGATTGACTCTGCATGCAATTAAGCAAAACCAGGCAAAAATAATATTATTTTGAAGCTCAGTAGGCAAACAGAAGAGTTTGCATCAGTGATACATCTAGGAAAAACAAACAGTTGCGGGTGTGAAACCTGCCTTCTGCTTCTGTGGTGTTACCACCATTTTTTACATTGATATAATCAGAGTGTGAAGTAAAAGATTTGTGGACTGCTACTTGAACACAATATGTTAATTACAAACTTTGCTTCTGCAACCAGAGGCCATGTTGACCTGACAATGCTTGGGGCTATGCAGGTGTCCAAGTATGGTGACCTGGCCAACTGGATGATTCCTGTAAGTAGACACTTGTTCTTGTCACTGCACTGTGTTTAGGATRATACAGGTGTATTGGTAGCTGAGAGTCAGGCAAAGGAGCTAAGAGATGAAGCAAAAGTGACTTTGTGAAGCTTTATGCAGTAAAAGAGAGATGTTTCCAGCTTTAAGGTTTACACTGCATTTCTTGGTATTGTTGCAAGCAGGCAGTCGAATGCTAAGAGTCAGCCCTCTGAAATAATGTTTGTGTTAAGCATAATGTGTGAGGAAGCAAACATGATACAGGTTAGCATTTTTAATTCCTTTTGGTTTAAGTCTTTAMATTGGCGTGGTTTTGGGCTGAGGATTGGGGCTTTCTCATGAGAAAGCAGCAGCTCTCTTAGGRTTTCCTAAAAAGAGCAAGAGCTTGAGCAAAGATGAGAGTGGCCATGCTTCTCAAAGGTGTGATATAAATAGGTAACTGTTTAAAAGTTATATTCATTAAACTATGCTCTTCAAAAGRGTGGATAGAAATAAATCTAAGTAATATATACTGTTAGTCCAATAGTGCAGATATAGGTCACTGAGAAGCGCGGTGGGGTGTTTTTTCCTTTACATTAATTTAAGATCTTCTTTTCTCTTTTCTGCTTTTACTTGGTGAGTAGCTTTGCTTTGGTCAAAGCACTTTCTTACTTTAACTTGTCATGACTGTGATGTCTTACACAAACATGAAGTTAAGTACTCATTTATATAATGACTAGAAAAAAAGATTTTGAATTTTTGCATCCTTTGTTGAAATTGATTTTTCAAGATAGACTAGAAGAAAGTATAACTCACTTATTACAGTATAAGCCCAGCTAATAATTTACTTTACTTGTGAGCAGTATTTAGAAGCATTCTTACAGGYGCAATTGAAGATGTTTCTAATCCATGCATCTTCCTAAGTTTCAGTTGCCAGATAATTCTGTGCTTCATTTGAGCTGTCTTAAGACCAATATTTTCTTTATACTTTTGCAAACTGAAAGTCAGTTAATAAACTGAATTGCAAATGGTTCTTTATAGTCAAGATTACTTACCTTGTGATTTTCTTCTTGGCCTGTTTCTTTGTCCTGCAAAAGCTCAGTTAAATGTTCCTGTGCTCAGTATAGCCTTCTACTTACTCAAGCTCCTTCTGAGAGATTTGGCAGAAAGCAAAAGGAGGTGCGTTGAACTCTAGGCAGGAAGAATTGCTTTGTTTGCTCTATTGTTGCCATTGTAAATYGAAAAGGCAAGAGCAACATCTTCAAAATACAGAAGTGAACAAATGATAAATAGGGGTCCCTGCTTGACAGCATTCTTGATCATCTAGCAAAAAATACACATGCAGTGATATTTCACAGAGCTGAAATGTCTGAAAACAGGCATTCATGATTCATCAGTGGACAGATTTTAATGTCAAAGATCCATGTAATTTTATCTGACCATAGACGGATCTGTACTGCGGCCAAAAGCTTTTATTTAACTAAAGCATTCATTCTTGAAAAGCAGACGGAGCTAGGAAGGTTCCCTGCAATAATTGCAGCACTTTCTTCACTCTTATCTGCTGATTTCTAACAGAGGAAAGTGCTGTGAGTAAAGGAAGATAAATGAGACAATATTCAAAGTATATGCAGGAAGCCAAGCTATTTGTTTACTTACAGGAGATTCTTCTTAAACAGAGGCATTTATTGATAGATATTTTTTCATTAAAAATCACCCTTGTGACACCAGAGGCTTTGCCTTGTTATTAGTTCTGCTTGTTTTGTTTTAACTGTTGCTTTTATTTAAAATTTTAGCATGAGAGAATTTCTCTTACTCCAAAGAGCTCAGAGAAAASAGTTTTCCATAGTCTAAAGGAAGGAACAAAAGACAAGATGTAGATACCATGAAAGTGAAGGGCTATTGTGGCTTGCACATCATTAGTGAGAAGGTAAAAGACTACTGGATAAAGGACATGGAAAGGCTGAGGGATAAAGGACATGGAAAGGCTGAGGTACTGAACAGCTTTGCTTTATTTTGCTGCTGGTGTCTGTGGCTGGCGCAGCAATGCTGGGGAGTACCCACCGTGCAAGAGGATTGATTAGGGAGACCCTCCCCCCCCCAAAGAATTAAACCCCCCAAACTTTGGGTTTTCAAACCAGGAGCCTTTAGTTTTAAATGTTCTGGCTTGGAGTAGGCAAATTTCAAGGATTAAAGTGTTAATACTGAAGTAAATGGAATAGAAAGAAAGAATTCCAGAAATTCTAGAGCTTTATCAGAGATTATCTGAAAAGAAACCACGAGGAAACCCATTCACATTTATTAATCTTTTAATTTGCTATCTGTAGAGGTCAGTATAACCTAGGACATTAGGATTACAATTATGTACATTAAATGGTAGATTTTTTTATAGGGATTCAATGTACGTTTTTTTGTACAGCTCTGGACTGAGCACAAAATRAGCTGCAAACTCACCAACTGAATCATTTGTGAGCCTGCCATGCAAATGGCCTGTGACAGAGGCCAGCAGAACTGCAGGGGGAATGCAAAAATGTTGCTCATCTATTTTATTTATTTGTAGCATCTGCTCTAAGAGCAGAGGGCTCCAAAGCAACCCGTTTTCTGACTTGACATGGTCATTGCTGATGATGGGAAGAAGGGTTCCTGTCCCTCGATTGCTCAGAGCATTGCAGCTCCTTCTCTAAGGAGTCCCAGTACAGGCTTTTAGACCTTGGCTTATGTGGGAGGATATTTAACAAAGCTGGTCTGCATTTTGACCCCAAACACGCGGTTTGCCAAGCGTCTCCATCCAACATCTCTCGCGCTGGGTTCATTGARCTGTCTGTGTTTGGTTCTTGCTCCCAAGTTGAACAGCACAAAGTAGCAAGAAATTTTCTGAGAAATATTTCCCTTTTTTTTTTTGATATATATAGTTGTCAGTAAAATAATGACTGAAGCACTGCAGATTAGGCAACTAAATTCTGTATAAATAGCAAACATGCAGGTTAATTGTGTGTAATGAGTGTATGCATCTGCCAGCACTAATGTTAAATTGTCTGTCTAGGACATTCCTAAGTGTAGGGCTTAAAATGTAGTAGCTTAACAATGAGGAAGGTCAGGACCCACAGTTACCTAGAATCTCCTTTGAAATTTAGGTTCCACTGTGATATTATTTGAATATAAAGTGACATTTTGTGGAATGCCTTGGAATGAACGCTACCATCGTATTATCAGCTTACTGTTTCACTCCCCAAAAGCATGTGCCTGGTTTTTCAAGTTTTCAAATTTTTAAGCTAGCAGCACTAATGTAGTGGGGAGCTTACAAAGCTCAACTAAAATGAGCATAAAAAGATGTAAACCTTTTAAAAATGTGAAATGTACAGTTCCCRTCCCAACTAGTACCTGCCACTATGAGCCCTACTTAGCTTTTATCAGCGATCTCACATCACAGCTGGTTGTTGCAGTTGGTTTCCAGGAAGAGTCAATATTTCTTTGTGTGACCCGATGCATTTTACAAGGTATTCAAATAAAACAGTCTGGCTTATGTCAGGTGCAATCAAATGTACTATTAAAATTTAACAAAAATAGAAATTGCCCATTGCTCATAGGTGTGCAATGTTTGTAAGTGGCAGAACTGTTTTGCTCTGCATGCATATTGTAGACCGAAAAAGCAAGTGTCTTTTGAGGATTTTTTTTGTGGGGTATCTTAATTCAGATTTAGAGTTCTAAGATCAATAGATGCACTGAGAGCTGCATGAAACTCTTCTTGGGATATTCCTCAAAACATAAACGTGGCTAGTTAAGGCTTTAGTAACTTGCTTTACCTAAAGAAGAGAAGCAGGTGGATTGGTTTGATTGTCCCAAAGTCCTTTTCACCTTGTATTTTATTGCTTCTGAGCACAGGCAGTGTTGAAATTCCCTGTCAYGGTCCTGCGTGACATCTCCAGCAGCAGATTTTCTTTATCCTTCAACTGTACTTATTTCTTCATGAATTTCCCAGCTGCTGTAGCTCTTCACTATTGAGCAGAATTACAAAGCCTGGAAAATGAATTGATGACATTATTAGGGAAGATATATKGATAGCATAATCCCCAATGCAAGCATATTTTGAGCTAATGAGAAGCTAGTGCCTCAGCTTCAGCTACTCTGCATTATTTTGCCTGCCAGTGGGAGGTCACTGCAGCCTCTGCAAGGACTCTGTATTCCAGGATGGGATGCAGAGTTACCCGAGCAGTGCCAGGAAATTAAGTGCAGAGCTAAATCCTGTCATCCCTTTGGGTTTGTATTTACAAAGGAATACTCGGGARGGGGTGAGGACGAAAGTCGGAAATCTTTCAAGTGATTAATACTAGTGTGAGATCTGGGAAATACCACGTGAGTTTACAGATATAGAAAGTGGTGTTTCATTCTTCACTCTGCAAGCGATAAGAAAATAACCTTTTCTATATGTCTTCCCTTCATTATGCTAAAGAGATTTCCAGTAAGTTGCTGGCTTGACAATTTAAGGAGACTCTCCTATAAGGTTTGTATCACAAACCACTTGTATGGCTGCTAGTAAGATAATGGATRACATAGGAATCAAAAGGAAGTGTAAGAGAAATATTCTACATGGGGAAATTTCCATGTCATTTAACCATATGCTTTTAGGTTGTGTATGTAAAATGGCCATCCAAATATTTCTTTACAAGTTACATTTTAAATTCCAGAAAACAGTCAGTTAAAAGAGAGAAAATATAAAATATGTGAGACAGACTTTAGTTTCTTTTAATCTGTAAAATTCCTTGCCTCGGGCTTCCTTCTAACCTTCCCTATCACCCTAATAACATGAAATTCTCCTCCCAACAGCTCAGGAGTGACATACGATAAGTTGTCAGCCAGCTTGATTTTGGGGGTCTCGTGTTTGCCAGCTGTCCCAAAATGCCTGCTAGGCTCAACATGATAGAAAGGACTAAAAGCACAAAGTTSTTATCCAAGAAGTGTGCCAGGTCTGGACTTTTTAGCTCCAGAGATCAGATGCATTTTATTTAAGGTGGCAGAAGCAGGCAGGGCAGAATTTCAATGAATGGTGCAGCGTTACAGAGAATAAAAAAGCAGAGGAGCACCAGGCTGCGGTGGTAACAGGTGCGATTTTGTCACTGTTTTAAAGAAGGATGAGGCACAAAAGCAGAAAATGTTACTTGTTTTGAGGGACAAACAGAAGTGAAATACTGATCCAAATTCATTTATTTATCTTCCAAAATGACATCCAAAGACATCTGGAATGAAATAAGCAGAACAGTTTGTGCTGATACAGTGATACAAGCTGTGGTTTTCAAAACTGGCAGGTGGAGAGTTTGAGAGCACTTGGATGTTTTTGTTATGTTTGCATAAGGAGAGATTCCTTGGAGGGAATAGTGGTATTTCTGTCACCATGAGAATGAATGCTTTGCTTCTGTAATGTCAAAACCACTGGAACTAAATGCATCTTTCTTCTGTTAGGGCTCCCATTAACTCAGTAGTACTACTTAAATCTAAGTTAAACCCTGGAACATCAAGCGTGTCAACTGGTCCATGCACTATTCTTATTCTTCCACTATTTGCATTACAAAGAGCTTAGAATGTGACAAATATTTTCTCTAGTGAAACTGTTTGGGTCCAAATACGGTAGTAAAATGTGTGGCCTTTCTGTGCARAAAGAAGATGAACATATTTTCCTGTCAGTGCAGCCAGTATGATCTGTCTTGTTCACAGTAAAAACGTTAAGCTCCTTTTACATGTTTCATTTCAGGGCAAGATGGTGAAAGGCATGGGGGGTGCCATGGACCTCGTATCCAGCGCRCAGACCAAGGTGGTTGTCACCATGGAGCATTCGGCCAAGGTAACGCTCTGCTGCTTCCCCCAAAGCAGATAGTTAGTGCTGTCCTGGTGAAAAGAGCTTGCATTGACTGCCCCTCCTTGCAAGGGTTTGGCACTTCTGCTATTATGAAGATCCAAGAGGGAGCTGGTGTGGTTCCTTGCCTCTTCTAAGTGAACTATTCACCCTGGAAAAATGGAATATGAATTTGGTATTCAATAGCTTCAATGGCTGCACACATTTTTTTTTTTTAGTTATAGTCAGTGAGAGTGGCAGTCAGCAGAGCTGCAGTAAATGCTGCCTAGGCTTTTTGCTTTTTAGCTCAGGAAAATTGGAAAAATGAAGTTTCCCATGGCTAAAAACTTGCTATGAAGAAAAGATATTTATCTTTGAAGTTGCCAGTCAAATTGAAACTGACCGTCTGATAAAATAGGTCCTTTTGACATATGATATAGACTGCCTTACATATTTTATTATTATGTGATAGAAATTAGTCTGGAGAACTTTTTGCAGGGAGATTTGCAGAGATAAACAACCTCACACAGAAAACCATAGGGGCCTTCTCATTTGAAACTTCTAAAACGAGGCTGTCTAGAATATAAGAAAAATGGAGTGAAGGACCAGATCTGTCTTCTGAGAGAACTGGAATAGACCGTTAAAAAATAACCTTTTGTTCTCTTTACATGTTTCTGTTATTCCAAATCTGTTGTATGTCTGYAATAAGAACTAATTATGTAAGAATCAGTTGTGTATGTGTAAGATTTTATATCCCTGTCAGAACATTATCGGGCAAGCTTAAGAAGTTTTCATGGCAGAAAATGTGAAAGTTAAATATAACAGCAGTTACATTTTTATTTTTAAATCTGATTTAAGGAATGAATTTTCACTTTCAAAAAAAAAAAACCTATTAAATAGTGCAACCTCTGTATTTTTATCTGAGATGTGGTCTCAAGGGGCCGCTTTTCAGTAACAGGACTGAGACTGACCCAACAGCACATGCAAAAATGCAAATTCATCTATGTGTCTTTCTGCTCTACCACAGCCCCCCAAAAACTGGATGTGCAGTTACCCATTTGCTGAGACACCCACTTCAGGCATTGCTGTCATGTGAATTCATTTTGCTTTCTACCTTCCAGAGACTGTGGAACTCGGTTTGGGCTCTGAGTCCCCACACAGGGCAGCATTGGGTGCCATTTTGTCTCTTTGAAATATTATTAGCAAAGGGTTTTTGCAYTAAAGTGCTTGCAAGCGTTGCTTGTTGTCAGGAGGAGTGCTGTGAAACCTGAGAGGAATGGAAACACACATAGGTTCACTGTTATAAACACTCCAGGCATAGGCTTAGTTATTTTCAAGTTTATAAACCTAATTTGGGTAATTAGGTGTAAGGATGGCCAGTGTACACTTCTTGAAAGCTTAGTATGTGCCTTCATATAGTATCCCTTCTGCTCCTGTATTTTGTCAGAGAGCACTGTAAAAAAATAAAATTTTCCTTATATGCTTAGTTAAAAACGGAGGCTACTGGTATTCTTGGAGCTCTTTTCTGTGACTTCTTCGTAAATCTTCCAGAAGTGAAAAGGCTGAGATATGTAAATCTTCTGTTCAGAAATCAAAAGCTGTTGTTACAGTTTTGAGATTTTTTTCTTTTTTTTTTCTTTTTTCCTTTTTTTTTTCCTTTTCTTTTTGGTGTACATAAACACATTTAGAGCACCTGCAAMACCAATTCTGAAAGTCAGAAGCCTTTTATTGGAGTGATTACTACTTGCAAAACTGATTTTATATTCAGGTCCTTTTATTTCTTTATTCCAAAGATTTTTCTCACAAACTGTTATTTCCTCTGTGTCTAGGAAGCAGCGCCTGCATCTCAGAAACATCTTTTGTCTTGCACATGCTTCAGGAGCACAGTGTGCTACTGAGTGCAAGAAATGTCTGCATGTGCTGTGAGAACACGCTGGCTGACACAGGGGTGTATGGATAAGAAGCTAGAGGATAAATTGGCTCTATTCTTATGGGTGTTTGTTTTGTTTTCCCAATAAATAATTACCTATTTTTAGGTAATTCTTATTTAAAGCCACTTGTAGATCAACCTCAAGAGCTGATGGCCTGGAATGTCTGGAAAGGCTATAGGATGTGTACGGTACCTTCAATGATCATGTTCCAGAGTTACTGCAGTAGATCTTATCAGTTTTGTCCAACCTGTGATCTTATAATGGATCTTTTGATCCCTTTCAAGCTTCTTCTTGTTAAYAGTGATAGCTTGTTAAACTGTAAAATACAATTTCTTAGAATTTACAAGTGCAGTCTCTGATCCCTATACACGTGACAGTTTTTAAATGTAACAAGATGTTGAATCCTTGCAGTGAATGTAAGACACGACTCGTGCTTCGGTTATGAAGGTGAACCTAATATCTTGCAACACTTAAAGAARTACTCCAAGGATTTTCCCTTTTTTTAAACTCTGCTGTATATTACAAACAAAACTAGACACCCTCTGCTTCACATTCTTTCAATAGCAGTGCTAATATTTAACTTGATAACATGAAATGCCTTTTGTAGAAGAATTTGGCTTAAGAAAGAGATCATAGAGGTAGGGCAGCACAGAAATGTGTCMAGCAGGGACATGAGAAGATGGGTGCAGGGCGTTTGGTCACTGCCTTGCAAGGAACTGTTGGGAGCCGAGGAGCAACTTGAGAACAGAACAGGCAACTAATGAAGTTGTGGATCGTTGTAGGAGCTCAAAGAATTACATATATCTGGGAGTGGTTAAACTGATTCATGAGGCCGGGTTCATCAGTGACAAATAAATAGGATTGTCCAGAGGTGACTTCCATCTCGGGAAATCCATAAATCACAGCAGGTTGGGGACCAGGAGGACTCTCGTGCAAGGGGTGGTACTATTTGTGCTTCGTAGTTTTAGGCCACAGTGAGAAACTTGGCAAATGCTTGAGCTTAACCCATTATGGTAATTCTTTGATATACTTTTTTACCAGTTTTTTTTTAATACTTGCAAAGAGCAGTAGTAAAGCAGAATAGTAGGGTTTTTAATGTACTGAACAGATGCTGTGCCCAAATTGCTAAATATTGCTATAAACTTCTGTATTTATAGGAGAAATAAAAAGTTTTTACCCCATACCAACCCTGGCCCTTTTGGCAAGAAACAGTAAAAGTACTGGCTGGGAATGGCTGCGTTTTGTGAAATATAGAAACTCCTTTTAAACATGTGATTTATGTCTGACTGAAACAAGGAAATACTCTTTTCCATTATTGTGAATACTTTTGATTTTGATGCATTGCAGAAGATAAAGGATTTTTGTTGTTGTTGTTCAGCAAAGGATTTTTATTTAAAGCAAAGGGAAATACTTTAATGTACAACGATCTTCCCTGAATTTATCTGAGCGAGCCCTTTATGTATGTAGACTGTAAAAATGCACACACTTCCATCTGCATTCCCATCCTGGCAGTGCCCTGGATGCTCAGATCATGATAGATGAGGGGTAAAAGTTGCCTTTAGTGCTACATAGTAATATAATAATCTTCAGATCAGCTGCTGAGAAGCTGGAATGTGTCAGTGCTTGGGGTCACAGGGACCATTGAAGTGTCCCCTGCTCGAGTCCGTGTGGTGCAGGCTCAGTCCCAGGAAGGGATATTGGACATCACCTGCCTGTACACCTCATACCCTATCAAAGGCATTAAAAATAGCACAGATTAATCTTCCCTCTTAGGAAAAGAGAGCAAGAAGGTCCTTGGGGTGGATATGATAAAAGCTGATTGATGGCAAGTAATGCTCTGTCCCAAGTCCTCGTYTTCCCCAAGAGCGAGACAGTTTCCCTTTCATCAGGGTAGCTGCCTTCATATGAGATGTGGATCTTGGCGGCATAATTGGAATGAAGAAATAGTTCTTCACGGAAGATAAATTTAAAATCACACAGATTGCTCATTTTGGCGTTACTCGGGAATCAGTGGCTGAGGATTGGTTGCCCGGTTTATATTAAAACTTAAGGCAAGCTGATGATTGTAAATCAAAATAAATTTAGAAACGCATTCAGATGATTAAAGTATACTCACTACACTCCGAGATCTTTGGATGCATAACTGAAAATTAATTAGAGAAAAAACAGGAAAAGTATGTGATAATGGGCAAGATGTGCACTTCATGCTAGCTCTATAAATCACCTATAAATGCCTATAAATAGTGACTGAAAGTGCAGTGATCCATCCGGTGATCCATCCATTTTGTACCCATTCAGAGCTCTTTCAACCTACTATGATTTGGCAGAATGTAAAGCCATCTGTGAAGAAAAAGAGAAGAAAAATAAGCAGGAAAAAAGGCAGAAGAAAAAGCTTCCCTTCAAAATGACACCTTTTCATTAGATGACACGTCTCAAAGGATTCAGTGCAGCCGAGTTTTGTGTCCCAGGAAGGAAGTGCCTGAAAGTAGAATGTTGGGATGTTTTTTGCCTTTCTCTAATTTGCCCTTGAGATGTCATCAGTGATGTTCCATCTGTCTCCCATTCCAGTAGGATAGAAGAAAATCCCCAGCAGAAGTATCCCTAACGTCCAAACCCCGAAACCCACTTGGTGATACCGRGAGATTCTTACTAGTCCTCACACTTTATGTGGGATTTAAGTAAGAACTGTCCCAAATTGTTTGTGAATATAATCTGCCATAAAGAATTCTAACAGTGTGCTGAGTCCTGCGGAGTTTCAATAAGGCTGAGTGTTTTCAGCTGTGTCCTTTTCTTATGTTCTCGTATTTGAATGCTGAGTAAGTGGCATTGTTTTTTGAAAATTAATGTTTGTTTATATCTTGTTAAACACAGGGCAATGCCCATAAAATCCTGGAGAAATGCAATTTGCCACTTACTGGGAAGCAGTGTGTAAACCGCATCATTACAGAGAAGGTAAGTGGCTGAATCCTTGTCAGTCCTTTCATCCTCCCTAAGAAATGCCCCTTAGTAGAAGCACTAGAGCTCAGTTGCAGTGCAGCCTCTGTTCTGCATATGTTCCAACAAAGGGAGTTCCATTCCCTAGGCCCAGGGGCTCATATTTTTCGTTTTAAAGCTTTTACCAGTGCCATCTAACATAYTGGACCCTATTCTTAAATACCTTCAGAATACTGCGTGCATGAGCAGCATTTATGCAGTGTGTGTTTCTGAAAAGCTTCATGAGAGATGTAAATTCTCCAGTGCAGCTGTGAGCTGTGTCACAGCTCGTGTTTTCCCGTGGAACTGTCACACTTGTACATCAGATTGCTGGGATCTTCCTTTCGGATGTTTCAGACTCCTTTAGAGAAGCTGTAATAGGGCCTGTAGTTAAACCAGACCTTTAATTCTTTTGCCCTCACTTGAAATTCATTTGTGAAGCAATTTACTCTCCATTTCATGAGCATATGTGATCTTGCTGCCTCWTGAAGCAGGCTAGTGGATATTCTCAGCAGAGGACAGGTGAGTTACTGAGTCAAACATCTCTCCTTGTCAGTGTTTACATATTTAAGGACTAAGATAGTCCCTCTGGGATCCCGCTGTCGCATTAGGTAGAATGTGTCCAAAGTGCTGATTTGCTTTCTCCTTGTGGTCTTCACTGCAGTTATTTAAAGTCTTTCTCCAYGAAGCAGGGGAAAATAAATGAAAATGTGGAAGTTTATTTGCAGTTTCTACTGTCTAGTCAATACAAATGTAAAGTGCAAAACAGTGAGACTGAACAAGAACAGATAGAAAATAAACACCTGGAGAAATTTCTTTAAGAGTCGCCACTGGTCAGATCTGGTTGTTTGATAAGACAATGACAAAAACAAGTAACAGCACTTAGAATATATTTTAAACCATTTGCCTGCTAGCATCCTTAGGGTGGATGTTCCTTCCCCCCAGCTTCTGCATTAAGATTTAGGTTGCCTGTCACTTTTTAGTCCTGTAAATCCGTGTCACATACCCAAAGGAGAAGAGTGGAGTTTCCGTGCTAAGTTAAAGGCTCCACTCTCCTTCCAAGTTCAATCTTCACTGGACATTTTCTGCTGACTTTCTCTATGGAAATGTCTAGACCTTATGGTTTCCCTGGCAACTAATTGTGACCTGCGCATCTCCCTGTGGCAGGCACCATTAAAGTGAAGTGCACATCATTTTGCAGGTGTTTTTATTTGATGTGCTCGAGAGCCTTGCAAGCGCAAAGTGTGTCATGGGAAGACATCAGCAAGGGCAGCCTTCGCCCCTTTAGCCAGTTCCTCCCAGCCCTCCTTTTACAAATAAAACAAAAAATCCTCTCATTGCTACTTTCTGAAAACTGAAGCTGCTAGTATCTGTAATTAAACGGACGTACGACAAATGTTGGAAAAGACATTTCCAGCTCTCTGCTGATGATTGAGTGGCCAGTCGCTCTGTACCTCACTGCTGGTCGCAGCCTCATTGTCCTCCCTGCTCTGTCATGGTCTCCAGATGGGTTTATCTCGCAGCAAGGGTTGTCTCTGCCCCTTCTCTTGCCCTTCCCAGTTCTCACCAGCCTGGGGCAGAAGGCACAGTCCTCCTTTTATGCAGACACATAGTATTTTCCCCTCAGAATTAACATGTCTCATGCTTTATATTCCTTCAAGTACAGATGAATGTTGCAGAATCCTTTATTTAAGTGATGCTGACTGATAATGGCTTCCTTTGTTTCTTGGGAAACAGTACATATTTCACTACATTGTGTACAATATATTTATTTCCTTGCTCTGTGCTTTAATGCTCAAAAAGTACTTGTATGTTATTTGAACCTGACAGGCTGTGTTTGACGTGGACAAGAAAAAGGGGCTGACCCTGGTGGAAATCTGGGAAGGGCTGTCAGTGGATGACATCAAGAAGAGCACTGGCTGTGACTTCGCAGTAAGTCCCTCTGCAAACACTTATTCCTTTATCCCAACAAATACCTGTCATGGATACTTAGCACATGACAACTTTTCTAAGTTTTCCCTTCATGGGTGGGAAGGTTCTGGGGGGATTAACCCGTGGCATTTAYGGTGAAACTAGGAAGAGACCTTGTGGGACACCCTAAGGCTCATTGAGTATGACTGTGTCAGGTACTGGAATTGCCTGGGAAAGTCACAGAATCAC
>NW_020454093.1:12658857-12706639 GCF_003342845.1 Nothoprocta perdicaria
AGGACTCCCAGGTCCCTCTCCGTGGAGGTGCTTTCCAGCAGGTCCACCCCTAATCTGTACTGATGCCGGAGGTTATTCCTCCCCAGGTGCAGGACCCTACACTTGTCCTTWTTGAACCTCMTGAGGTTCCTCTCTGCCCAGTCAGAGAAAGAAGGTGTTTAGAGTAGAAAGGATAACGTGGAAAGGGACATTTTTTGCAATGCTCTGAAGAGGGCAGCTGATTCATATCTGAGGTAGATGAATATTTATTTGTTCTTCCTCTGGGTATGTCAGTTGACCCAACCCTATTGCTAAGTTTTCATAGTATCTGYAGARAGGGTTGTGGGTCTTCTCAGCAGGAGTGACTCCACGGGTCCACTCTGTGCCACGGGTGCTGTTCACCTAGATGCTTCTACTGCTGCTATATCTTCCCTTTCTTTCTTACTGTCCTATAAGAATTAAACATGTTCTGCATTAATCTGTGAATTCGCTGCCTTTTCACCTTCACGTTCCTCCTTGAGAAATTCACTTAATGCCAGCACAAAACTGGCTTATTAACAGAAAGCTGCAGCATGTTGGGGTTTAACTGAAGAAAGATTTAACAAAACTGATCCCTTAGGTATGGAAGGAGAAGTGCAACAGCAAAATGTTATAGGGAAAAAAAAAAGATTTAGAGTTAGCAATCTTCATTATAGACTGGCGTCACAGCAGAAATAAACAATTCCCCCCCATTTCACTGTGCTGTGAAGACAAAGTATTGGCTTATCTTATATACTTAAATCAGATGTGCTGCTGCCTAGTGCATAGATCACCACGGCAGGGAATGGTTTCGACTTGTGCTGGCTCCTGCCTTTGCTGAGAGCATCGGAGAACGTGCTGAGAACAGAGACTGTTTCAGATGTATTTCATTATGAAACAGTCGGGGAAAGTCTTGTCTACATAAAAACTCCTCTCCCTTTTTCAGTCCATACAGAACTGAAAGGATAGCCTGGAGTTGAGGAGAAGTGTCTGCCCGGACAAAAGAAATAAACACAACAGGGTTGAATAGTAATTGCCTCATGTTTGGTTAAAAAGGAATTGAAACTGTCCGAGTTCAAGGCAAAGGGGAGGAAAATAATAGAGTATTGAGAGAGTTCAATGTGGTTTTATTTTATAGCAGTATTTTTTCCTTAAAGGAAATGTTGTAGGATGAACTCTTTTTTTTTTAAATGGATTTTATCTTTTGTCCTGATCAGTCAACCTCCCTGTAAAAATCATGTTAGCAACAGAGTGCCGTGCAAAAGCTGATGCTACAGTTACAGTCTGTTCTTATCTGCAATTTTAAATAATTTGGAGTTAGCAAGTAGTAAACAACTCTTACTATGTTAGGGAACAAATCCACTAACACTTTCTTTAGGGAGTGTTTTTGCACCGTTGGTGTAATAATTTGCTTCTGCAGCTCCTGGTGAGATCAGGCCGGGTTGTTAGGACTCAGTACCCTTCCAGATCAGCAGCTGCAAATAAGCCCAGGGGAGTGAGCGTGCRGATGTGACGGAGCTGGAAGGGGTGGCTTGGGGCTGGAGATCGGGCACCAAGCACAACAACAACAGCAAAACAATAATCTCCTCCTGAAGTTGTCTACTGTTAGGATTGTCAGAATATGGATTTTCAGGTTGCCCTCTTTGTGCTACGGCTTTTGCCTTTGCGTCAGCGGCACCATTGCTGGGTGAGGGATGTTGCTGCAGGATGGCAGAATAGTCCACGTTAGGGGTGGCTGAGACCCACCTACCCTGTTGGGGCTGCTGAAGCTCTGCTGGCACCGGCCCGAGAACGCCTGTACACTCGGGGTGTTTCTCCAGCTCCTCTGCACTTGTAGCTGTTACATCTATTTATTATCCCATTCCCCACAGAACTTTGAAAAAATCAATGAACGGTTTCCATCTCCCAAAAATATTTCATTAGCATTTGATACAGTAAACACATCCTTCATGAAGGAAGCTTTCTCCTCAGCAGCTACTCTCATAAGGGCTGTTTGTGAATGATGATATATTGTGGCTGGAGGAAGGTAACGGGAAACACAGACCYGTTCTTCTGAGAGAAAGAGGCCTTTGTGCTTGGGAAGGCCCTTCTATATCATTCTGTCACAGGTGGGCTTGCTCAGTGCTGTTAATAGAGAAGGCCAAAGGGGTAAGGAGGCAGAAGGAATGCATGGCTTCAGCGGGACACCTCGTCATTTGGGAGCCACGGATCTGTGCGTTGCCTTTCAACCTTCACAAATGAAGTTGTATGAATTATTCTGATCTTCATCCCGAGATACCTGTTTAAACAGGGTTGGGATGGGTGACGTTCACGAGGTCTGGATCTTGGGCGGAGATCCTGCAGAGAGGAGGCTGTTTGTGTGGAGCAGCAGGCGAGGGTCAAGCAGCTGTTCAGCGCTGCTGCTTGTCACTCCAAAGTCTTCTGTGTTCTGTTCCTATTTACACATGCGCTGTTCTGTTTAGSCTTACTGTCTTTTACATTTTGTCTGTTGGATTCCTTGTAGCACCGTTCATTGATTTGATTACTGTGCAGAACCAAAAGAATGCAATACATAAATATGCCTTGACATGAAAGTGAATGTGAATGGAAGAAGGCAAGAGATGAAAACGAATTTAATATTTATCAGTTTGAATTGGAAGTCTTGATCTTATGTGTCGTGTCCATGCATGGAGTTGCTCGTGTCCCCGGCTCGCTGCTGCTGTGCAGCCCCGTGGCAGGCAGTGCCTGTTGCCTGGCGTGCAGGGAGCAGCAGCACAACGAGCCTGGCTCTTGAGAAGGACGAGAAATCATTAGTTTAAATCACTAGTTTATGGTTAGAGTGGCAGTTCAATAATGCATTGGACACAGTCTGCCCTGTAGCCCCCGCATCGTTCTGGGCACTGCTGTGTGAGCACGGGTGCATTACAAGGGGGTGCCTGAAGCCGGTGCCCGTCTCCAGCTCTCCATCCTGCGGCAGCCTTTTATGGTCCAGCAAGAAACAGGAGCCAGAGCCTATCCGAGCAGCCCCTGTGCCCAGGTAACGGAGGAGCTGCAGCGCAGCAGCCAGCGAGGCAGCCTTTGCTGCTGCCAGTACATCAGCTCACGTGGAGATGGGGTCTCATCTTCCCTGGCACAGCTGGTAGGGGCAAAACTGAACTGTGGCTTTTACTGCTGTATCTCTATGCCAACTATTTTTTTTTTCCTTCTTGTTAGGTTTCGCCAAAACTCATCCCAATGAGGCAGATTTAAACCTGAAGTACAGACTGGGCCAGACGGCTTGTCCCCAGATGGGAGCACAGTGGAGAAAAATTGATGTCTGTTTTGCGATTTTCCTTTTTTTTTTTTTTTTTTTTTTTTAAGGGCTTTGTAAGTAGTTTCCAGGTAATCAGGCTGTGCCTAGCAGCCTAAATTGTATCTTTACTTGTATGACTTAACCAACTTGAACAGAAGGGTGAATTGGTTTCCTAAATTTCAAATTGCATTGTACTAAGATGTTAGGGAACAYTGTCAAAAAAGGCCTTGTAGTCTCTCTGCCAAAGACTACATTTTTTAAACAGAGTTCAGAAAATGCCTGTGTAAAGTTATAATTGCCTCTGCTTTTTGCTAATATCACTGAACCTGCAAATCACTCCTTTGCCCTGWAACTATAGCACTTACAGTGTTAATGCAATGTTAATGCTCCTGTAAAATTGTGAGTTTCTTCTAGAGTGGTGTAAGGCAAATATATGGAGCTGCGAAGAGGCAGCTGGAAAATGGACTTTTCTTTCCTGGACCTTCTAATGAGTCAGTGGCAAAACCATCCTTATCTGTGGAAACTGGGTCCTTAACCCGGAATGTATCTGCAGTTTCCGCAGTGCTGGTGTTAAGCAGCCTCTTCCTCCCAAAATGCAGCTCTGACCCTTTTTGTCCAAGTGGTGCAAGCTGGAACGGGGCTCGCCTGAAGGAGGAAAGCAGAAGGCCCYGTCCTGGCAGCGGAGAGCGGCGCAGCCGTCCTGTGCCAAGCGCTGTCGCTCCCCAGGGATCTACCATCCCTCTGCTCCCTGCCTCCGCTCAAAGGCAGATGGAGGTGGGTTTGGTGAGAGGTCTGTCCAGRGAAAGAGATGTGGCCGCTTAGGAGATTTGTCCCTATGGAGATACGATTGGAGGAGTGTAAAAGCAGTAAGTTTGCACCACTTGCTTATCAGCAGAACTCCTTGGAAGCCCTTGAAAAGGGCTTCCAAAGCCCTTGGAMGCCAAGCTTGTGATAACTAGAATGCATGCCGTGAGACAATCAAAGGAAAAGCCATTCTCTTGTACTGCTTCTGATAGGAAGTAAAGACCTCCCTTTAATTATGCTACATTTTTTCAAAAACGACTGTCACTTTATAATTAAGACTATATTGGAGCTATTCCAGATCAGCACAGTGTATCTTCATAKGTAGAGCATTGAGCTGACTGAAAAATTTGCAATTACTAAAATATAATGTTCTTAATATACAAAGTACTTAAAACACTTTAGTTAAAATAGTTCTTAGCATATGCCTGAAATCAGCACTGGAACATGCTAAGTGACTGAAAAATACATAAAATATATATGCACAAATAAGTATACATATGCCTATCATACTTGTTTGTTGGCATATGATGYAGAAAGGCATAATAAATTAACTTCATCTAGTTAATACTAGATGAAGTATTAACTTCATCTAGTGCATATTGTGGAAGGAATCTAACACATTTCTAGGGAATGGATATGAAAAGAGAAATCCTTGAATTTTTTTTTTTTTAACGGGAGTATAACATTAGTTTTGATGAACACATGAGTTCTGCAGCAGTAAAACATGTTTTGATTAGAGAGGTTGCTCTAGTTGGCTTCATTCTATAAATGTTTATTTGATAATCTCTTGCCTGTAGCAGGACAGATTGCCTTCCCTCCCACTAGGAATAGGAAAGGTGCCTTTGTAGGCACCTTCTRCGCTGGTACCTCCCCTGCTGGGTGGTCATGACTTGAGCTGCAAGGTCCCTAGGGGGGATAGGCCACTGTATGGCCTGAATAGGTATGGCCAGACCCAGCGTGGTGGGCATATGTGAAAGAAACGTGTTGACTGGGCTAGTATTTCATTTGTACATAGSATCTGAAGCTGTGTTGATCAAAGAGCTCCAGAATATTTTAATCCAGGATGAACACTTCTTTTTCCTTTTACCTAGTTTAAGTTTTCCATTGTTTTCTCTATTTAAATATATTCCCTAATGCATTCACTGCTCTAGGAAAGTAACTTTCCTAAAGTTTGGCCATGTCTGTTTTAATAGAATAGTCGAAGTGTTGGATATAAATTCCACCCRCTGAAGTCTTGAGAATTAGGAGTCTCCGTATAGCAGAAGATACCTGCACGGTAGCCCAGTAGGAAACACGCTGGGGTTTGGATGGAGCCCACGACATGGGCGTCTGTCGCTGCCTGCGGAGCTGCAGCGGGCAGGGATGGGAGCCCAGGGAGGCTCTCRCCCTTCCCCGTTCGGAGGCCTAGGAGGGAGCCCTATCAACCTTGTTCCTAGGGGGCAATATCATGCAAGGGGCAAGAGGTGTTGCTGTTAATGTAGCCCGTTGGAAAACTATTTATTTAAATGAGCAGGGAAAGCTTAAGGAAAATTAAGAAATGTTCATCTGTTGTGGTTACCTGTGTTAATCTRAGTATGAGTAGTGAATTGAGCAGGCATTTCTGAGCATATATAAGGGAATACAGGAGTATCTAAGGAAAGCAGCAGCCACGTGTTTCTTCTTCCATAGATTTATGCTTTGCTGGCACACGCACAGAAGCCACAGTTAAACTATGGCTATTAAAAACCTAATGACCTGATAATGTCTAGGAGCTCAGTTCCTTGGTTGCCAGAGAAAAGAATCAGGAGCCAAGAACTGCCGAGTTTCAGCTTTTCYGTTTCTCCATTTATTGCCTTGAAAAATGTACTTTCTGCCTCACTTCCTGTAGTTRTGAAAAGAGTCGTTTTGCTTCCTACCTCACAGGGATATTGTGAGGATTGACCAGCTAAGATCTGTACGACAGGTTATTTTTTGTCTTTAGCTTGGATATCACACTCCAGTAGGAGTGTGGACGAGTACTTGAATCCATCATACGTGCTGGATACCGAGCCCTGTGTCTTCTCCTACTTGTATCAGTGTAAAGCAAGTCAATATGGTGCTGAAACCTGGGGAAGAAGGAAGAACAGACTCTCTCAGTATACACCAACAGTGCTGCAGATACCTGGATGTTCCACTCCATTTTTTTTATCTTAGGAACATTATCATAATACCAACAGCCTCCTACCTGAACTCAGGCGTCCATACAAGGCACCTGCAAGCTGTGACTCCGCTTTGCCTTAAGGATTGCAAAGCAGGATTAGAAATTAAAACACTCCTGGAGGGTTTCCCTGGCCGTGGGAGCTGAGCGCACACTGCAGCACTAGCTCTGGTGGTCGCTGTAGTGGGAGATTCCTGATGCTCTTCCATGGCTCTAGGAGATACAGTGTGAGTGAAGGTGTATGGGGTATCAYCTGTATCATCCCCTGGTTGACAGCACCTCCCAAGGGGAGGACAGGTGTGTCCCAAGAAGGTGATGATTGTGCCATGTTCTCGTGTTGGACTTGTCTCACATTGTGTTTTAGTGACTTTTGCCCCTGAAAAATAAAAAAAGAAAGGATTATATAATTATACTGTAAGCTTGGTAAACTGTATGTCAAAGTCCTATGTATTTGCAAAACAATCAATTAAAAGAAGTTTAAAATTCCAGGTTGTGTCCAGTATTATTATTTTGTTGTTGTTGTTAATTGTTCTCTGCCATTAGGAACATCAAGCAGTTGGCATGTGCAGATGGTCTTGTCCCCCCTCACCACCAATGGAAGAATCTGAAGATGCTTGTTTAAGGTGGAGGGATGTGAGAAAACAGAGCAAAGCTCAGACAGCGACTGGATTGCCCCTTTCTACGTCTGTTCTTTTCTTCATGTCTGTTTTGGGTCACAATGAAACATACTAATTTTCACATTCCTTTTCTTTGATGACTTTTCAGACAGGTCAAATAATGGACTACAAACGTAGCTTTTTTAGAAAAGTGATTAAAACTGCTATGGAAATGATGACATTTAACCTTTTCATCACTGATTTTAGTTTGCAGCCACAAACGAATGGCAGAGTTGAGATCAGTGACTCAGATGCCATTAAAAACTGCAATATTCCCTGTGGCAGAATCTTTGCAAAACTATAAGGAGATGCTTCTCATGGTACTCGATGAGAAATGAAAAATCATCCTGATCTTTCCTTGTTCTTCTGTCTTACAGATGGTATTTGCTGATACTTGGACGTTGTTTCAGGTGTTACAGATGTTTTCAGATTCTTTCTCAAGTAACTTGCAGCCAGAGGGAGAAAAAAAAAAGCCAAGTGCATAAATGTGTTAGCAATAAAACTGAAAGATGGTGAAATTAGTCTGCAGCAGCATAACCCTGTTCTCATTAAAAGTAATTCAGCATTTTTAGGACATGTTAACTGCTGTTGCGAGGAAAAGAGGATGAAGATTCATCTGTAAATCTAAAGTAAACCGCAGATTTACAAAATCCAATTTATAAGTACCTTTCCTCAGTCATGTGGGAAAGTAATTTTCTGTTTGTAAACAGGTCAATAGTTATAAAGAAAATGCCACAAACCAGTATGGGTGAGGAGTCTGCCTATAGTGGTGTGAACTGAAGAGAGAAACTCTTAAGAATCAGCGATAGGTTCATTCCAGAAATGAAAAAGGTCATAACTGGTAATTATCTGAATCATCAGTGTTATAAATCTCTACCTAACAAGTTGTGTGACCCTGTGCAGAACAATCCCGTTGAGGATGGATCAATGGGAGAGCTTGTTTCTATGGGGATGCTAATTGCTGGCAGATTATTTTCACAGCTGAGCAGAAGTGGATGGAAAGGTCGGAAGGTGGCAAATGGAGCAACGTGGAGGAAACAGGAGCTTGCAGGTGAGTGACCTCCCGGGCACAGCCCCTCTCCCGGCGGGAAGCGCCCAGCAGGGCTGGCCCCTGCGTTTACACTTTATTAGCAGGGTGGAGAGTGGCGAGATGAGTGGCAGTCGAGCCAAGACCCCGAAAACCCTGCTGCCCGTGAGGTTTCCGCTGCCTCCTGACCCTGGTTTTCCTTGGTTTTCCTGTTGTAGGCATTGGTTGTTAGTCCTGCCAGCCCCCCTTGTATCCAATAAGTAGCTGTCTCTTTTTAGACTTAGGTGGAACGTACTACCCGTTCAGGTGGATGGCAAGGGTTTTTCATTCACAAAGCCTGGCCTGTGTTTTTGATGCTGAGTTGCCCCTGGGCAGCTGCACTCTCATTCTGCCCTTCACTTGATCCTTACAGAGCCTTCCTTGACGGTGCCAGCGCCCYGGTGGCTCCAGGCTCTATGGCTTGTGGGAGACGGGAGCAGAAGTTGGAGCAGAGGCAGCTCCTGGCCCCCAACGAGGCTTCAGGGGTTGGAGGCTGCAGCTCCTGCTCTGAGAGCCTGGCTTCACAGTTGATGACCAAGTCTGGTTTAAATACAATGTAAAAAATCATTGTAAAGTGGAGAGTTTTCATGTTGGATGATGATAGGAGTGTTTCAGTACTATTTCAAAGATTATGTTTGGGATTTATTTTTTAAATTCMGCTTTAGAAGCCTAGGTAAAAAAGGTAAAAGGTAAAAACAAACTTAGACTAAGAAAAGAGCCTATCTAGAAGAGTAGTGACAGGCCGAGTTTCTTAGACTGTGTGCTTTAATTGGCTTTACACCTGAGCTTGAACCTCCATTGAAATACTATCCACAGAACTGCAGGTAGGAACTGGTCAAGAGAGAAACATGGAACAATTCTGAAAGTTGTGGACTGTAAACAGGGGGTTTTGCACAAATGCACAAAAGCATTTATGCAAAAAGCCCGAAAGCTGCAGCAGCCTCACTGAGTGAAGGGTAAAGCCAATGTGCCTAAGCCCAAGCACACGCACCTATCTTAGTTAAAAATTATTTATTACACATTTAATAAACTAATTCAATATGATGGTAGCTTAAGAATCCCGGGTTTTCTTCTCCCAGGTCAGTGGGTAAATGCTTTAACCCTGTGGCTGTCAAGTATTGAGACAGGTTGCAGTAAAACCTAGAAATAATCTAATAGCTAAATTGAATTTGAAAAAGCCTGTAAAAATCCAATAAAGAAAGAGTGCAGGAGGAGAGAGGCTTCACCATGACTTTCTTGCCACTTAGCATTCAAACCCTCTGATGTTTGCACAATGCTTCACAATTTAATAGGAATGGGGGCAAATCAAACAGAGCAGCGTTCATTCATCTACATAATTACYGAGGGCCAGATAATGGAAAACAAGTGTGAATTCCACCACGCTAATTTTCAGGTGAAACTGTTGACGGCGAAAATGAATACAGCTTGATTTTCCCTAGCTATTCTGAACCTTTAAGGTGGGGGAGAATAAGTGTTGATTTATTGAGCAAACCAAGTTTACTYATTATGCTTAGGAATATTTTTTTATTTGCAGTGGAATTTGGTGCTTCCAAGGCAGYGTGTAGTGAAGTGAGAGGGCTCTGCAGGGTGGCACAGAGAGCTGGCGAGGGTTCACTCAGCAAACACGCCTGCGCCCRTAGGAGGTCAGCATGAAAAGGGCTGAAAATGACAACCAAAAAGGTAAATTCTCAGCCTGCTTCTGCCACAGATGCAGAAGAGGAACAAGGCTGCTGCCTCCTCCTGGGAGGGTTAAGGCAGAGCTCTGCAGGGCACGTGAGGTCGCCCCGGACAGCGCCAGGCTCTGCCTGCATCCTCGCTGCCAAGGTCTGCATGGCGAGGAGGCCTGCAGACCTGCCCGGGACCTTGGCTTTCACTGCTATTGTTTTCTGAAATACTGCAAAGCAATATTGATAAGCATAAAATGAGCTGTGGTAGAGAGGGTATTTGAAGCAGGGGGCACTTGTTCACCCAGGCTTCAGAGATAACTTGCCCCCATAGTAAATAAATAAGTAAAATCCCTGCAATGAAGCCCCACATCCAGAAGGGCTGGCAGAGGTGCCTGTCCCTTGAGATGCTGCAGTTCCSCCAGTCACATACACACACACACATGCACTTTGACTTTCACCCTCCACAATATCTGGCATAAAAATACTATGGACTGTAAACTTCCTTTGTTGTTGCAAGAGAAAACTTGTATTTTTGCCCCATTTCTTCTACAGATGCCAGCAGGATACACTGGGGATCCTCTGTGTATTTGCCAGTGTTGGACAGCTGCAAACCAAGCAAGGCAATGGGAAGAGCGGGAAGAGCAGGTTGCAGCACAGTAGCATCTGGTTCGAGTACCTGGGTGTGTGTTGCCTACTCTGGCTCCTTTTGGGCAGCATGGAGCTACGTGTCCAAAGTAACAATAAAGAGCACTGTCCCTCATGAAGAATTTCTGGAAACAGGCCTGAAATTGTCTGTGGCAGCAGGTGAATGTTTGCTCAGTCAGTGCCGACTGCTTACACAGCTTTGCTGCCAGCTCCCAAAGACAGCATTTTCTTGTTTGTTAGTTCAATAAAAAGCAGCCTGTTAGGATATTTATCTGCTGATTTAATCTAAATTGCACGGGAGATGCAYACTGCAAAACTTGTGTGTGCGTGTGCGCAAATAGCTGTTAAATCCCCCTTTTTCTTAATAACCCAAGTGTTGTGACTGCAGCAGCAGCACCTTGAGCGGATTAGGTGGTTAAACCTGAAATAAGTACAGACCGACAGGAAAGAAAAATGCAGGTAATCTCCAAACAGCTACTAACCSTCTTGCACTAAATCTCTAGCCCCATTTGGCTAATAATGAAGAATAGGGAGAACTCAGTAAATGGAGATGGTTGGAGCAAGAAGGTATTTTTTCCCCCGAAGTAGCKGTTTTAGAGAGCTGATGGTTTCAAAGTAGAGAATGAAAGAAAAGGCAGGTCTCTGTGCTGCTGCAGCCTCAGTCAAAACCCTGCAAGCTCCTGCCTGATAACCTGGCATGCAGCACTGACCTTTCCTGACTCCCACTTGAAGAAATATGAAGGACTGAGGAGGAAGGCAGGGTGGGCCAAGAGCCCCTCCTGTCAGCAGGACTGTGGTCACGCAAGGACAGGGCTGCCTTGGTCCAGCTTTCCCAGTCAGGACATCGCGCTCTGTCCGTTTTGAAAATCATTCCAACTCGGGACTAAGTGGCCATGAATTTGCAATTTCATTTTATATTCATTTCTTTAATTTTCAGTTTATTCTCAACGTGGAGATTCTTTGCTGCATGGGTGTTTTGGGGACATGGGATATTCCTCTTGCATTCCCGCTGTGGGCTGGGAAGCGCCAATGCCAACCTGACAGCCTGGCAAGGCCTCGCGCACCCGGGCGGGCGGCACCAAGGTCCTCCAGCCCCCGGGCAGGACCAGGCGCAGGCGGCTGCTCTGCCTTCCTCCCGACACCCCCAGCCCAGTCCCGCTCCGGTTTCTCCTTCCCGCATCCTCTGAGCTGCTGTTCCTCCCTCCCTTCCTTCCTCCCTTCCTCCCTTCCTTCCTCCCTCTCCCTGGCTGACACTTGACGATTTTTTTTTCCTCTGGAAAAAGAAAAAAAGGAAAACTGGAAACTGTATTTTTTGTTTGCATAAAYGAACATGAACAATTAAAAGACTACTCCCCAAATGTTCACTTCTGTGAAAGAAAATACTACACTTTCCTTCCAGTGCAATAGATGTCCGCAAAATTAGTTTATCCCGCAATAACTGAATACTGTCTCTTCCTTTATGAGGAAAACTCCTTTAGAACTTGGGAATAAATACTTTGATACAGGGAAAAGTGCATATAATATCACATAGCCCAGTCTCAACTATTCTTACCGACCTGCACTAACCTGCTCAAGCCTCTATAGYCTCACTAATAAAAAATCTTTCCTTGATAAATTATACAATAAGTTCCCAGAGGTAGTAAGTCTGCCTCAATAACAATTTATTCCAACAGAACTTTTGATCAGAATAAATCCACTTTAAGAGCCCAGCAACAAGGGAGGCTGTGGTCTTTATTCTGTGTTTCTGTAGAAGCTTATTTCTCTGATGCGTGTGATAAAGGGGGCTTACTTACAGGATAACATATTTTTCTATATTTAAACAGAAGATCAAGACAATTTCCCCGACTACGCACAATGGAACTCCTCAAGTAACCCTGTGAAAAGATTAGAATATTACATTAATATTTTTCAGGATAAATCACACTGTGCAGAATATCCTGTTAATGCAGAGTCAGTGGAAAGCRCTTTATGAAACTAGTGGGAGTGATGTATATTTCTGAATTATCAGCAAGGATGATTTCTTGCAAAGCAGGGACCCATTCTGCAGAAGATAAAAGGAGAGAGAAGCAATCTAGCTCAGTGAATCAAGACTGCTCTCAGCAGGATTCTTTTCCCTCATTTTTAGGGAAAAAGGCTGCCGTGAGGAGGGAGAGCCCTTTGCATCTTTGATGCCCTGCGCCCGTTCCCCCGTTTTGAGTGCCTGGGCTCATCCCCTAGGAGAGTCCCWGGATATTCCTTGGACATGGACATTGGTGATTCCTGAATCCATCACCATGCCAAGGGGACAATGGGGCCTGCGCCTGGMCGCCCTCCCAAGCCATCCAGAGGGGGAGACCGCAGGAAAACTGCCAATGGAAATGACCACGCTGACAGCAAACCCTCCTTCACGAAGCTAAGGGCATGGGGAGGACCCCCCTTCATTGCCCCACGAGGTCTCACCCCCATTCAGTGCAACAGTAGTTCAGGAAAGGGAAGATTCATTTTTATCTCAGTGGCATTCTATGAAACTGCATTTTTATAGGCCTGTGTCCGTTCACATTGTATTTACTCTCCAACAATAAACTTCGTCTTGCCTTTGCAAGTCTTTGCTGTTTGCTAAATGCTGCAGGATTTCTTAGCTAGCAAGTACTTTAAAGAGCCCATGATGTGTGTCCTGGGCAGGTCATCTTGCTATTAGCTGTGAATAGGGAGGTAGATAATGTTTTACATCTGTACTGTTAAGAAACAACAAATTAAACTCTTCACCAACTTCCTTGCTAGTTAATAAATCTTTGTTAACTCCAGGAAAAATGGAATCAAAATCATTGTTTGTAGATTCTGTGATTCATACGGTTGTGAATTCAGTTAATGTTCCTTTTCCAGGGAAAGCTCGACAGCTTTTCTATGTGTTTTCATAACAAAATGAAAAGCAAGACCAAAGCATTTTTCTAGGTGACCCTGACTGAGCAGGAGCATTGGACTAGATGATCTCCTGAGGTCCCTTCCAACCTCAACCATTCTGTGATCAAAGTTACTTAAAACACCAGATAAAAGCCCATTAATTTCAAATCAATCATTTAGAACATTTTGTTTCAAAGAAATAGGTTTCTTCATTTTCTGTTTTTAATAGGATGCAATACTGAATAATGTTTTKCTGCTGGAAAGTAGCAGCTTGTGAAAACAAAACTTTCAGGATAATATCTGGAAGCTAATAATTTTATTTTGCAARTACAGTGAAGTAAAATGTTTCAATCCAATCAAAGAGGAACATTTTGATATTTTTATTCTTAAATGGCTATTCATTCTGAACTGTTTTATATTTTATTCTCCAGAATGCTTTCTTTTCATAAGCATTTTTTTTTCTGTAGAAGAACATTAAATTGAAGCTTTTAGCCCAACTGCATACACTGAAGACTTTGTAAAAGAAGTGAGAATACAATGACAGGATTTCCAAATAACAGCCTCTTAAAATGGTCACAAGTGGCAGGCGGAAAACGAAAGCTTAGAGCCTGTGTTGATGGAAGGGGAACCTTCTCAGTGCTACAAGCCAYAGATGCCTGGTGTGCAGGGCTGAAAATTGTCACTGTCGCTTTAGTTGGCCCCGTTTGCTCAGGTGGAGGCCTGAAGCTGGAGCACAGGGTGGTGGAGAACAGCAACCTCTTGATTTTTCCTGGTGTTTCACTTGGTAGAGGTGTGGGACAGCATTGCCCAGCTCCAGGTAGGAGGCCCCAGCCCCGGGGCGCCCCTGTCCCCTTGCTCCATGCAGGCTGGCATGCAAGAGCAGCCCGAGTTTTGGCCTCCTGAGCTGAATTCCTTCCAGTCTTGCTGATTTCCTCTACATGCAAAATTGAAGGCAGAAGGCAGGTACGAAAAGCAGCTCGAGACACACATTGAAGAGAATGTTAAAATTATTTCTTCCTTGTGCAGCCCCTGCTTCTCAAATGAAGCTGAGCTCATAGGAATTTTTCCAGAGAGCCCTTGAAGAGATTTTGGTCGACTCCTAAAGGGAGGAGAAAAAAATAAATTCTATTTTTTTTAACTGATAAAACTTTAACTTCTTGTCTTTTTTTAAGTACTGATTTGGTAACTGAGGCTTAAAAGCTGGAAAGCCAAGCTTAARTCTGGACAGAAGGGCTTTGTGGCCATACAGTTTATGCCCTTATGTGTTCTGAGGCTATAGAGCAGAAAATTCTCCAGCACTGCTACATACTTTTTGCTATTTTGGTTTGGGATAGTCCTTCAGAAAGAGCAAGACCATGGCTTTCTCTAACACAGGAACCACCTCGTGCTGTCTCTGGATGCTATGGCAGGTGACCTGGGCTGGCAGCGCTGCTCTTGCCTGCTCATAAGCTCCCAAAGACGTGAGTGGTGCCCCTGAGCTCTGTGAGAATTTGCRTGCCCTTAATTTTATTTTTAAATATCATTACTTAAATATTTTGAAAGAGATATGATCAGAGGGTTACATTTCCAGCTGAAAACTCCTAACACAGTTAAACACTGCGCATAGTTTGCAAAGACCCAAAGGGGCCAGTATATTTTCATACTCTGAACTTCTGTATCACAGTGGCACAGAATTTTGTCCATAACATCTATATCAAAAACRTAACTACCTTTGCTTAATATGGTAAGGAATTCATTTTAGCTAAACAAGGATAATCTAGATTAATTTCACATCAAAGCAGCCTCCTGGGGTTTTCTACTAAATTAAATTGCCTTTTAAAACTGATTTTGTTGAAGTAGTGCCTCTTTCCAAAAATACAAAGTTTTCATGGCTGTATCCATGGAATAACCTGCCCAGAGACTTCCTAAATCTCACTCAATTACTGCCTGATATATACCCTGAAGGAGGCTTTTGTTGATTTGTTTTTCTTCGTAATAGTCGAGAATATTTTTTTCCCACAGGTTACAGTTAACGCAGTTCCCGGTAATATGCACAGATAGGGCAATTATTATTACCAACACCTATTCCTTGAGGCTTGCAGAGAATTTTGTCAGCCTCTCTGGTCTGCTATCCTGCAACTCCACATAGTGTCTTTACCCTTACTGTCCATAACTAATTGGGATCATGTTTTCACTGCCTTTGGGGGGATTTTTCATAATCGTACTGAACATCAATTCTCTACATAACCACAAAATGCCCCACAGGTAATTTTTACCTTTTTCTTCTGCTCTTGATTTTACTCTTAGGTTTTCCTTTCTGAGAGCAGTTTCATTTCATTAACTACACTGATGAAAAAAGACCCGTGTATGTTCTCCCAACCCATTGTCAGTTTGCTCATTGTTTCAAAGACACCATGAAAGCATTGCGACCTATTAGGCAGACATGCTGTTTCATTGCCAAAGTTATATTTATTCATATCTTAATATATTAATCAATTGTAAAGATGATGCTAACTTCAGCTTATAGCAATAGATTAATATGTTGTTGGAAACAGCCACCACAAAAGCAAGCTATGTCTGTTCCACAAAAGCCACCACAAAAGCTATGTCTGTAGCTAAATGAACACTGGAATATGTAAATACATTTTTTTTCTGGTTGGTTTGGATAGTTTTGTGGTTAGAAAAAAAGGAAATCTTTTAATCACAAGCCTGATAAAGTAATTTGAGCAGAGCTCAGTTGTTTGGAAGAGCTTTGTGCACTTTCAGAACATCAAGTTAGCACAACATTGACCTCAGAAAACCCTGAAATTTGAGATTAAAGTGAACCTTGGTGGAACTTTTTTTTTGTTGCTTACAGTTTGTGCTCATCAGAACAGAAAACAATGATGGGATGGTGTAAATGCAAATGATGACTGAAGTATGATTTTTATTTGATCATATAGTACAGTACTAGGTCTATGTATGCAAAGCAGGGGTGGGGAGGGTCATTAAGAGCCTCCTGTGAGGTTTTTTTGCCAGGTAAGGTTTTTTTAATGCATTGGTTGGTTGCAGCATTTCCTCTTTGGTTGCTAATTAGCTGACAAAATGTCACCTTTGCCATCTGAACTAGCAGGTCTTGGTTACACAGTAGGGTATTATCATCTATAATGATGACTGATGGAAGCAAATTAAATGCCTATGCAATATTCATAGCTTTCTTAATTGCTCCCTTCTTACCAAGAATACTGAATCACCTATTCTCTTACAAGTTTTCATCTTCTGATATACTGAACTAATTTTGTTGTATTAGCTTCACTCTTTTCCACTCTTCTGTTTTGAATTTTACCCATCTTTTTCCCTAGCTTCACGATAACTCCATCATTTTTTTGAAGATCTGATCAGTTTGGATAATTGTGGGAGCTATTCTTTGCAAGAGTTTTGGATATATTCTCAGTGTGTCCAGGCTGGTGGGTTTGGCCTTTCCCATTAAATTTATTAGGCAGAATAATCCAAATTGGGATAAAACATTTTCAGAGAATAGGAAATGYCATGGAGAAGCAGTAGGACAAGATATTTTACTTATAGCTTTTAACATTTGCCTGAGTGGTTTGGCTGGATGGATGGGTTTGTGGGTTGGTCTGTTTGTTTTTAAACAGGTCTATGTCAAGGGGACCACGAGGTTTCTAGAAACCATGCAGATCTGCAAGGGAAATTGAAAAAAGGCTTTCTGGAATTTGAATTTCCCCTGACCTGTCCTACTGAAGCCGCAATTTAGTAAGAAAAAAAAAGTGGCTTGATGAAAAGGACAAAAAACTTGAATTGTAAATTGGACTTTAATGACATATGTGTTCTTGTGTTGGCTACAGAATTTAACACCCATGAATGCATAGTACTGTATTTAAACAGAAAATAATATATATTTCTGAATATTCCTTGATTTCTAATGAATTCAGGTTAAAATATTATGCACACTTTTAATAGGTTTGTATTTGTTCAGTCTACAATTTATGCAAATAAACAACCAAAGAATATGCATTTTTAAGGGCTGATAATATTTAAAACTGGAAAGGGGTGGTTGCTATGGGGATTGCACTGAGGAGTATAGGTGAGCATCTGAACTTAAAATGCACTGTAATCTCTAGAGAACTGGTAGCTCCAGGAGCACTGCACTTGGAAAATGACTCCAGAGGTACGGCTCAGACCTGCCAGCTGAGCACAGAGYCCTCTTAAATATTATGAGGATGCTCCAAAGCACATAATGCACAAGAACTGGGTCTAATCCATCCCAAAATATATGGCCTTACTAGCATTTAATGATGCTAAGCAGATGTTTCTCATTGAATAATTGCTAAGGAAGAATCACCATTTCAGGCCTCTCACACTAGGCAATATTCACCCACTACTCATCACTGAGAAGACAGCTATAATGTTTACTATTTACAGCTGTACTGATGACTATGCAATTAAGATTGAGACCAGGTGATACACATTCAGTTGTCCTTTTAAATAATGTGGTTGGTTCTTGTTTCCTCTTCAAATGTTTCCTTTGCATTTCTCTGTGGAATGCTTGGTGAATRTGTGGGGTTTGTTTTCTTCAAGAGGATGGACTATCTTCTCTGCGGGTGGATTTACTGAATGGTAAGTGAACAGCATTGTACTGAGCTGACAATTTGAAAAGGATAATTTCTCGTGTCTGAGAGACTTTGGGCACGTTTCCTGATTTCAGCCTGTAATTGCTGGATATGCTAGAACTGGAGTGACGGGGCAACTTGGACAGATTTTTAAATTTTATTTAAATTTTATTTAAATTTTAGTTCAGGGAAATCCTAGTTCCAACTTTTTTCAAGGTGTTGCTATCTACCAGTTCAGGCAAGCTCTAGCCATGTGCTTGTCCAAAATTAAAAACAAAGGCACGGTTTCTTGTGTTTGTCTAGGGAAGTTACTAGATAAAAAGTTCCCTGAAAGATTGGAAGGGCAAATAATAACATGGGAAGAGTTAAGGAGTCTGTCTGAGACTGGTGTGCCATAGTGCAAGGTGCCAGATGGTCCCCTGGGCCTATTACAACCTCAGAAATCTGAGAGGGCTGTGGATGGTCACAAATGTTACTGTTCCCCATGAGTTTCTGCACCTCTGTCTCTGAAAATGATGATTCCGCACGTGGAAACAGCAGAGGTTGCTCAAAAGAAACTAATGTCTGTTCGTGCATTGGCACTTCAGAGACAGCTATCCTTTCAATTGTTTGGAACAAGGATTTGTACTTCTCAGGGCTATGAGGATGATYGGGGCCTGGAACACCTGTGAGCAAAGGCTGAGAGAGCTGGGCCTGTTCAGCCTGGAGAAGAGGAGGCTGAGGGGGGACCTGGTCAGTGTSTATAAATACCTCAAGGGAGGCAGTGAGGAGGAGGGGACGGCCTCTTGTCAGTGGTGGCCAGCRACAGGACTAGAGGAAACGGCCACAAGCTGAGGCACCAAAAGTKCCACAGGAACTTGAGAAAACACTTTTTGACAGTGAGGGTGACAGAGCCCTGGAACAGGCTGCCCAGGGAGGTTGTGGAGTCTCCTTCTCTGGGGATCTTTAAAACCGACTTGGACGCAGCCCTGTGCCACGTGCTCTAGGTGACCCTGCGTGTGCAGGGGGGTTGGACTAGATGACCTCTGAGGTCTCTTCCAACCTTCGGCATTCTATGATTCTTCATCTTCTACACTTTTGTCCTTATGTGAATGCTTGTTTGAATGTAGTTCAGATAATGTGGGAGACTTTTGTTTTCATTTTTGTGGAATGAGTCCAGACTGGGAAGGGTGAAGTGAGCTGAGGTTCCTCCTGCCTCCCATTCCTTGAGTCTTCTCATGTGCTGAAGGTTCAACAAACTCTGCTCTCTCCAGAGTCTTCTACTTATCATGGATTTCGCCTCCTGTATCTTTCCTCTTCATGTTCCTTCAGTGCTTACTTTAGTCAGCAGGTCATGTCCTGCCGTTTGTTTCAGTAAGTGGTAAAGTCACTCTGGCATCAAATTCTATTTAATGACTCTTGGCAGCCCTGGCATTGTACCTTCACTCAAACAACTAGCATGTGTTTTAACTTAGGCTTCCAGGTTTAATATTAACAGTTATCAAATTAGGGTTGCTGCATGCTCATCAAGGGTGGCAAGAAAATGATTGTGGGCACTGAAACAGTGAAAATATCCCATATTTAGCTCAAAATTCATGTAAGGGAAGGACTAGGCACTTTAGAATTTATTRGTGAATTAAATAAACACCAAAAGGGAGTGCTAAGCAAACAGGTCAAATATGTTATATAAATAGAATAGAAATCCCGATTCTGTGCAGCAGGCTCAGTTAGCACAACAGTGGTGGCTGGAGGGAGAGTGGTGGAAAGACTGAAGGGTTGGAACCTGCTGTGCAGGTTGCATGGATCGCTTTGCTCAAACCTTTTTTTCTGCAAAGCTTTCTCTATAAGCAGAGAAACAAGCTAACAACCAACAAAGATAGTCCAGAATGCAGTGGTCAAATGCCTTTTCTTTTCCAGCTGCTGGCCTCTTGCAAAGACTGTGGTTATGTTCTACAGCAATGTCCAGATTGCAGCTTTCCCAAAGACTGCTCAGACTGCTTTGGGATGATGCCTTTAAGGATAGGGATGAACTTGTAGGGATGTGGGGCAGAAGCTGCCCCAGTGGCAACTGCCTGTGGTGTGGACTGTTCATCACCTTGTCCCAGTGCCTGAAGAGCTGCTGCTGCCACAAGTGTGAAATCCCAACCTGCACTTTCTCTGCAGCTGCTTTCTGTTCAGCACCAGTGATCTCCAATGATGAGGAGAAGCTGAAGGGCTTTGATCTAATTACAGGCAAATATTTATCAGGGAGGCTAATGAGGTTGCAGCCACTGTCTCTGCTGTAATCTCCCTGGGTGCTGCTGCGYAGTCCCTTATAAATGTTGCAGCTGCCTCTCCTGCACATCAGTGACACGGTGCTGTGTGGTACAGAGCAGCCTGCAGGGAGAAGCAGCGGGAGGGCTGGGACAACACTCGGCTCACGCAGCTTGGGGATTCATTTTTGGAAAGGGCAAGTCTGAGCAAAAGACTAGCTGGAGAGAAGGGCTCCTGTGTGGTCTTGCTGGTATTAACAAAAGTGTGTAGGTTTTCAGCAGGTCATAGTGAGAGTCTGGAGCTGTAGCACCTCTGCGCGCACACATCAGGGAAGGAGATGTAGCAGGAGAGTCCCCTCGTGCTAGGGCTAGAAGGATCAGTTGCTACTAAAAGCAGAAAAAAATAAGCTAGAGGAATTATGAAATATATGCAGCAACAGGAGCTTTTAAAATCTTTGTGTTCTCTCTTCTTGATGTCTCTTGCCTTGATTTCTATTTAGAATCTGAAAACTATGTGAGTGCAGATTTATCAAGTTGGTAGAAACTGATGTTTGTGACAATGCTGTAAGTAGTGTTAACAGAAGAATGGAGAGATAAAGGCTAATTTTTATGCAGCCATGTTTTTGAAAAGCTGAAACTAAAATACGTAGGGATATTAAAAATTATTGCCTTCTAAAAGCTTTGGAATACTCTCTCATCTAAAGTACATGTGAAAAACAAAAATGCAGGTAACTCTCCATGAGTCATGTGCCAGTTGCTCACAAATTTTGGTGCTGCTCAGTGAGCACTGTATCCTCAAAGTGCAGCACTTATCTCTCATTGATGGGATGTTGGCAGCTTGGCCAGCCCCATCTGCTTCTGATGGGGTTGATTTGCCTACAGATAAACTCAGGTTATTGGTAGTAGGCAAAACTGGAGATTTATTTCTGTCTCTTGCTGACTGTGTATGTGCATTTGATTGCATACTGGGTTGGCGCTTTTTTAGTAAGTCATTTTTCCCCCCATGTTTGCAGCTCACAGGCATGTTCGTATGCAGGTGCTGTGGGAGGGTGTTTGCTGCAGCCCCCCAGTTCATACAGGAGAGCTACCTAGATGRGGGAAAGTAGAAGATTTACCTTTTGAGTAACATTAGCTGCAGAAATCAAACCAACATTTTGAAATGTTTATTTAAGATCTTAATATTAAGATTACAGTGTACACTGTGCAAGATTGACCTCTACTTTACAGAAGAGACAAATTTAGCTATTTGGCTCTGTCTTGCTTTTAATGGTGCTGTTAAACTGTGTGCTTTTAGAAAAGATTCATAGTGGGGCACTGCTGGAAAAAAGTTTGTTAAAGGAATGGATGTCATTAGTGTTCAGCTAAAAACAAGAAGGTTTGACTGATAGGTTCTGAATCTATTTTAACGTGTTTGAATTACTGTTTTTCAACCTAATCTGTCATTTCTTAAAAGAAAACCATCAGCTAATGTTTTTAATCATCCATTTATTGCATAAACTGGCAGTTCACGGCAACTCTCCTTTTCATAGGAATTGGTTTTGTGTAATGTAAGGTTGTAGTTTGCTTTCTCAGAGCTGCAGCTCGATGTTTAAGCTGCATCATCAGGACTGCATTCATCTGTTGTAGTACCATTCAGGTGAATCTTTGTGGCTGAAAGAGGTAGATTCTTCTTTTTTTCCTCCAGCTTATTTCCCAAGAGGTTCAGCAGCAACTCCTTGGTATAAAAATTACATCTCTCCTGATGTTTCCTAGTTATTCTTTGATCTTGCTGCTAAATCCCATTTAATAGAAGAAGGCTGTGGGATGGAAATTAGCCTCAGCTTAGCAAATAACCACAGGAAATGTGAACAACTTTTGGTGCATTCGTGCTGAAGTTGGGGGGGGGTCTGTGGAATCTCTGTGCCACATCTTGCAGGATCAGACCCACAAGGGGSTGAGTTGCTCCCTTCATGTCCCAAAGAGGCAGTAGGATGTGCAGGGTTGTGCCAAGGATTTGGGATCACACAAGGTCTAGCAGTCAGAGCTGCACTTGCCTGATGAAAACTGACCCCCTATCAAAAACCTGGAACTGCAAAATTATTACTTAATGCCAGCAGTAATAATGAGACAAAGGAGTTAATACCTATTGGAAAACATTTTGTATCTGTTCATAATTTGTTCATCATTCATTGACATTTTTGATGTTACCGGCGCTGTCTCTATTTCTCTAGCTTTCTGAAAATAGCCATGCAATTAGAATAGGATTTGAATGAAATATACAGGTTAATTTTATTTCCAACTTTAAAAGTCCTRCCTTCAAAGTGAAGTCCTGTGTCAAAGCCAGGTTTACCTGTTACTATTTGCTAGCGTTATCGGTATGTCTTGGAGTCCAAGTCCTTGTTGTGCAAAGGATGTCCCCTTTGGCTTGGGGCATGAGGAAAGGGTGAAAGCTTCTCTCCTGCCTCTCTTTTTTTTTTTTTTTTCTCCTCTCTCATCACCATCCCTTTATCCAGAGAGATATATTGTTTTCTACTGCTTATACTTGCTCTTGGATAGAGCAGGTGTCTYGTTAGGTAGAGCTAGGATTAATTCAGGAGAGATGCAGGGATATACCTTATAGCAAACATAATCCAAAACAGATTGGAGGGCCCTTCCAGACAGCTCTAGCAAGGTGAATGGAGCCTAGAGGAAGACTTTGATCCAACCTACCTCTTCAGAGACATGCCTTATACAAAGAGCCTTTTGTTGCAGGCCTGAGGTGCCCACAAGCTGCTGTCTGTGGCAGCCCCCAGGTGTCAGAAGAAGCTGCAGGATGGTGCTCAGCCTCCTTCCCTCCAAGGCACAGCCTGACCTGCCTGTGTTGATGACTAGTTGCTCAKCAGTCTTGTGGAGCTGGTCCTTCCCAGCAGAGTGGAGGTACGTGGTAATTCCAGCAATGCACTGGTAGCGAGCCACCTCCATTCGTCTGCACAGCACCCTTTACCCATATGGTGACATTTGCATCTTCATCAGTCACTTGATATAATGAAAATACAGGCATTTGTTTCGGTGCAACACTTGTCTTCCATGAATGTCTTGACATTTATGTACCGCAAAGAGACATTATCTTCTGTCAGAATTTTATTCTTGTGGCATTATCTATCCTAATTAAGCCTGTCCCTACCTGCTTCAGCCATGTACTAAAGTAACAATGAGCTTGTTTTAATTTGAGCCTTATTAAGTTGTAACAAAGGAGGCAATAAATGCTGGCTGGAGTGGGCTGTGCATCTCCTCAGGCAACACCTGGTGCCGTGGGGAGCTGCAAAGCTCTCCCTTGTTGGCCTGCAGAACCTACTCCCCCTTTTGCGGGTGGCAAGATGGGTCCCAGTGCTTGAGAACAGGCAGACATCATTGCTTCTAATCCCTCTGTGTCCTCTATGTAAGAGAGGGTTATGCAGGCATASTTGCATGGACAGTTTTCTAGAAAGTTAGGAAAAGCTAGACTTAAATTAGCCTGAGCAACATTAAAAGCAATCTCCCTACAGGGCATCCTGTCCTGTGCCATCTGCCTCCTCTGTAAAGCTTTTTCTGGCTAATATTTTCCAAAGAGAGCAGTGCTTTATATTTTAAAAGTAATGCACTTCTTTCATTTAAAATAATGGCTTCTGTGGTACCATGTGTGTCTTCAGCTGGACATCCTGCATATCTGAGATTCTTGACTTGATAGCAGAGCCTTTAAGGACAGGGATAGCAGCAGGACATGAAGCTTATAGACTGCCTGCTGGCTCCTTTTCTCTGGATGTGCCAGGGCATGGCATGCTTATTTGTCACTGCAGCAGGATTTTGGGAGGCAACAGCTCTTGGTCCCTCACCAGGTGCTGCAGGGCCACATGGTCTGGTGGATACAAACCCACCTGCTGCTCCACACACTTCCTCTCTGCTCTGCTTGGTTTCTCTGCAAGTGCCTGCTCCCTTTTCCTTCCTTCTACCTACCTGTTCCTGCCTRTCCCTTTGCTGTCCCACTGGCCATCATGGAGATGTACATGCTGTCAGGTCACCACCTAGGGCTGGAGGAGAGCCCAAGGCTTTCCCTACTGGGTATATTGGAGGGTAATAGTGGTCTCTGGAGAACAGGAATGGGTATGGAAAACACATTTTACATGCAAAAGTTGTTAAAAGAAGGGCTGAAACTAGGATAACTGTTTTGTAAGCTATAAAGTTTCCTCTGAGTATATGCAWTTTTTTTCTTCTTTCCCTCCCCTAGGGTAAGTGATGCTATTTGAGAAGGATTTTATACAGTGGAAGGGCACAGCTCTGACAGGGAAGGCAACAGCCATGCCAAATTTCAAATCTGTTCTCTGCAGCATGAGGGCTTTGAAGTATCTTGATGAAACTGTTTGGATTTTTCTCAGAATGTGTACAAAACTGCCATTTTTCTGAACTTCTTTTCAGAAAGCTTTTTTATGCCAACAAAACACTTTAGCAGCCAAATTTTAGCAAAATTATGAAAAACCTAAAAATGGTGTCTTAGAATGGAAAAAGTTAAAGTACACTACAGTTGGCACTGCTAGGTCCTCATGTCATGTAATATAATTTCAATAATTAAATGCATTTTATCATAATCTGTGAAAAAATGTTTTCTTGAGGTTTTTTCACTCATTCTTTTTGAGTACTCCATATTCATTTGAAATAACTATCTTTTTGCAACTAAATACTTTTTTAGCAAGTAAAGGTTAGTAAGAAGCAGAAAGTACCTCCATAAAGCAAAATAATCAAGTGATTAAGGTTGTGCAGCAAAGCTGGAAGTCCTGTGCCATGCTGAGACTGATGGGTCATTAGAGTGATCAAAGTCATCCTACTGTTGCTGAGCAAAGGCAGTAGGTAGAGTTCTGTGACCTGTGTTTTGGTGAGGTCAGGACGGTTGCCTTCACATCTGTTTTCTCATCTTTGTCCTGTCTGTCTCCCTTGCCATTTACTGAAGCTGTGTCTGTTCATGAAGGTGGGGTAGGCTCTTTTTTTGACAGCCTGGGCTCGAGCTAAGAGCTTGAGAAGGATGGAGAGAACTTCAGCTTCTTTTTCAGTTTGAAATACWAATTTGTATTGCAGGGATGTGGAGTTTAGTTCACTGTTAAGTTTGTTTTTCTGAGTTTTGGATTTGCTCACCTAATTCCCTGGTAAATAAATTAAAGCAGTTGGGCTTCTGCCAGCTGCATACAGTTCTTGACGAGTAGGGATTATAACACACAGAGAGGACTTGGTGTCATGTGTCCTTTTCCTGCCAGGATCACAGGTACTAATGCTGTTGGGGAAGGTTTAGGGCATCCTAGCTTTAGGGTTGTTAGTTGCAGCATTGCAACAGAAAATGCTGCACTCTAGGCTAAGGAATASATGGGTTGCACTTCCTGCACACTAGGAAAACTGATTTCACTGTTTTGAGTCTAAAAGGTGAAAATACCAGAGGTGTCTGCTGCTACAAGAATTTCATCAATTTGAGTGGATTAAAAGTCTTGGACTAATTTAGATCTCAGTGTTCATGCTGTAGCAAGGACTGTGCATGGAGCCCTCTTTCATGGTGGCTACGTGGGGCCAGGGTGCCCATGGAGGAGCCCACCCAGAGCAGGCTGGTGTTCCCCACAGCATGGACCTCACAACAGTATCAAACATGAGTCAAGACATGCATGTCTGTGCTCAAATTGATGAGGATGGTAGAGCCAAGGAAATGGCTAAATCTCTCTTCCTGGTGGGATAGGGCAGGGGGGAGGACAGTCTTCACCAAGATGCTTGGCAGCTGCAGCTACACTGTGGTGGCACAGCATCTGYTGTCTCCTTGTCCACTGGCTCAGGCTTGGGTGTTGTGCATCCTGCACACTGGATTTAAAGGCTGATCCCAGCACAGTAGCATAGAGGTAGAACTGCTCCCCCTTACCAGCAGCACTGTAAGCAAGGATATGACACAAAGGCACTTCAGAAAAAGAATCTCAGTCAGTTGTTAGAAATAACATCTTGATTGTGCAAATTTTGCTGAGCTTTCTTTGCCCCCAGGTGCCCAAAGAAGAGGGTCTGTCACTGTGTGGTCCCATTCATAAATCTACCAAACACCTTTTGAATAAGTAGCTTTTTCCTACTGTTCAGGCTGAAACCTGAATTCCAGAAGCTCTCCCATCTGATTAGATACACATTTTTTCTTATCTCCCAGCCTGAAAACGTTAATAGCGGTTTGTACCTTTTGCTGTGGTTTCAACAGAAGTCTTAGCCTTTATGCTTCTCTGATGTTTAGTTTACTCCTACTGTATTTCAAGAAAAAAAAAAATCACCTTCCCTGCTTGCTTTTGGTTTCTTAGGCTGACTACTCTATGATGTTTTATTCTCAGAGGTGGGCTACCTACTCCTAGTCATCTTTATGTGTACCTACTCTAGTCTGATTTCATTCCTATGGAAGATTTATTACTTTCATAGTATTCTGTTACATTAAAATCATATTTTTTTGCAATAATGTTGTTGAACATTAGTCATTTTTATCATATATTTCACTGTTCCTGCAAAGTGACACTTAAGAGTTTATAGGTTGGTGGTGGGATCTTTACACTGACAGAGAAGGTTCAGATCCTCACGTGCAGGGAAATTAACTGAATTTAAGCGTCTTGGTTCTGGCAAGAGCTCAAATCACTGACCAATATGAGTTTTGATCTATGAGTTCTCCAAATCCAGTTTGTTCTCAGAGATATGGTGGTGTACATGGTGGTCCCCTTCCTTGGGACCAATGGCTGTGACCTCTGTTGGGGTCAGGTGAGATTTCTTTGTGCGAGTCCCTGCTTTGGGGCAACAGGTTCTGGCCAGGTTCTTGGGCTTAATAGGAGTATTTAGCAAGGACAGGTGGGATGCACAGGGACGTGGGACATCTGCYACCCAAAGCTGCAGCCAACAAGGATGTTTAGAGGGTTTAAGGCTGTAATTTTTGGATTGTACAGTGGCAAGTTGGTAGTTACCAAGATCTGGTTTCAGTGTCTTGAGCTGCTCCTCTCCTGTGTGGAGGCCAGGAAGGAGAGCTCCTGCAGTCCCTTCCTGCCCCTGGTATCGCTGCTTGAGCCAGGCAGTCCCATGCTCTGCCAGCCCTTTCTCCTGCTCACCTGCTCCAGAGGTTTCTCTAGTGCCAAGACAGAAGTCAGCAGCTAGACCAGGCCCTAGGCTGGGCTGTGGTGCACAGCTTTGCTCCTGGCCACCTCTTTTGCAAAAGGGCACAACACAGGGGAACTTGGTCTGCTGCCTGCCAAGCATCCTAAATTCTCTGCTGGAAGGCATGGTGGCTACAGCAAGGATTTTTATTGAGCCWATACTATCAGCAGGAGAGAATATTGTCTAAATAGGATGGACTATAATCAAGYGGTCCAACAATTACCTGAAATATTTTTTTGCAGAAACCATGGTAACAGTCTCCAAAATGACAGCAGTGTTCCTGTCTGGCAGCTCATCCTGTACCTGCTTACGTTGTGGTTAAGTCTTTTCTTTCAGTAGGGCAGCCCAAGTATGTGAAGTTAAGCACCCAAGTAGCTGGCTGAAAGTTTGGTCGTTCAACCACTGAGGCTTCAGAAGAATAGCTTGAGAATGGCTTTCTCAGTCAGATCTGTGCATGTGCAATGTTTTCCACATGGGTCGCTTGAATTTATTGACATATAAAAGCTCTCACAGTTGGCTGTTCATCCTGCCCTGTGCTGTTCTTGCATACTGAAAAATCACTCTGCAGTGCAGTGGCAGAAACAATTCATTCATCTGGAGAAGGTCTAGTTTTTCATTATATTTTATCATCCTGCTTTAAGCTAACTGTAAGCTATGGCAGTGTGTTTGTTTACTTGAAGTCTTGGCAGTTCAGCAGTATCTCCAAATACTTTCCAAGGCAATACAGAGTGGAGAAGGATGTTGCTTCTGGAGAGGTTTGTCTTCCTGCTGCATGGGACTCATGTGGAGCATTTGGTCTCCAGCTGTAGGAGACCTGTGGCTGCAGGATTTAGGCTTCTCTGGGGTGCCCTGTATCAGGTAATACAACATCAGGTCTGCAAGGGCAGGGTTTTCCACATGATCTTCATCTGTTCGGTACATGTGTTAGTTGTATCCGCTACAAGGGGACTCTTCCAGAGGACTTTTARGAATCAGGTTGGTTCCAGAGTTGGTTCCACTTTTAAATATAAGAGGTTCTAGCTGCTGTTGTTTAAATAACCAATGGCCTGTCTTCACAGCTCTTTCTATATYCTCTTTGGGGTCTTTTAGAGTTTGTGATTTGGGAAGAATGTGAACTAATGCGTGTTAGCTGCAGACCTTGTTAGAAAGAGAATCACATTAAAACCTCACTCCTTCAGGCCAGCTGGATGGCCTAGAACCTGCWGGATCTTCTCTTCTAGCATGCAGGGCTCCCATGTCTGTCACTGTCCATGATCCTGTCCTTCATGGCCCCTCTAAATGCAGAGGCAAGCCCTGGGGGAAGAGCTTATGACCTTTTTTTTCCTCCTCCTTTCTGTACCTTCCTGACCAGACAATTTACACTGCTAGCCAGAGAATAAACAATCTCACTTTTTCTGCAGAGATTGGAGCTGTACTGCCACATTCAAATGAGTAGYGAGGGGAAATTAAAAGCATTTAAGGCACTCTTTTTATTTACCCAAGTCACTGAATACTGTTCTTAAAATAAAAAGRTAGTGTACCATTTATTGCAAACAGAGCCAATGTTTTAGAGCAGAAGTTCTCTTAACTGGAACGGTATAGAGCCTTTCTGGTTTTGAGTCAGTGAGCCAAGATTTAAACAATGCATTAGTGGAAGGGAAAAACCTCATAATTCTGTTGCTTGATCTGGTGATCCTTCTGTAATTCAATATCATCAGGGTTATCAGATGATAATAAAATCATTGTGAGGCAAGGTACAAATCTGATGGTTATTTTTTAGCTGAATGGAGCTTTTTCACCCATTTTAAGGAGTTCTCTCTGCTAAGAGCATAGAAATTGCTTTTACTTGATCCAATTTCACATTAGCACAAAACATACATTTCATGCCACGTTTCTTTTTCTCATGTAAGACATGATCTTGAGCTATGAAAAGTTGCATTCTATTTCTATCCCTTGTCTCATAATAAAGCAAGAAAAATAAGTCTGAGCAAAGACAGGCAGAAAGCKKYCAGGGTCTGGAGAAAGGGTGGAGGGAGGTTGTCCTGAGGAATCTAACCCAACTTCTTTTTCTAAAGAGGGAGAGCTCAAACACAGCGATTATCTTGAAGACTAAACCATCACCTCCCATTTTGCTGTGCATTTCTAGATCCTGGAAAGATCAACAAGATGTCTGCAGGCCTCAGGGCTGTAGGTAGTGGAACATGTAACAGGATTTATAATTTTGAGCAGCTCTCTGTGCTCACTGAATACCAGACCAACACCACTACCACGTGCGTGAGAGCACCCTGTTGCTTTTGATGTGGTCTTCCAGGTAAGATGTGAAATTAAGGCCCTGTGCAYGTGCTATAGAAAAAATATGCCACTTTATTTGACAATTGCCCAGTAGAAGGTCAGGTAGTTACATCTCCTGCCTACCTCAGTTCCTGCATGTAGCTGATACTAAATACGAAATCGTTCATTCACTGTTCTGATGTGCTGAGTAATAGATATTAAGCCTGGAAATTTTCACTCATTATTTAAGCTGACCCATATGCCTTTTGCTATTAAGTTTCACTCTGGACTCATTGAAACACAAATTATCTTTCAGAAGAATATCCAGTCTTGTTTGGAGAGACAGTGGTGGCTAACCATCTGTGTCTCTTGGTGCTTTGCTCCAGTTGTTAGTATCCCCACTTGTCAGAATTTGTCCTCATATTTCTAAGGTGGAGACTTCTGCCATCCATTCTCATTGTTTTTTAATTGGTGACATAGATGTCTTGTCTTTACTAGCAACAAGATCCTTATTTGTTTCCTGAGATTTGCAGTTCTACGAATATCTGTATTTTTCATCCAATCCAAATATATATGTGACATAGTAGTTTTCAACTAATTAGGTTAACTGTTTAACAAATAATTTAAGCCAAGAGTATCAAGCTGTGACTAGAAGTTTCTCCTTTGGTCTATGTTGTACCTCATTTCTGGTTGATGTCTGAAGGCCTTGAAACAGTATACTGCTTAAAAAAATCACCTGAACACTTCCAAACACCAAGTAAGAAAATTGCATTCTCACTGCTAGAGAGATTTGCACACTAATACACTGATGAAATACTACGTATTTTGACCATGTCAGATCAAAACCAACATCACTTCTTACATTGTCCCACATTTCTTCATTTTATGTTGAAATATCTTGAAAGCAGAAAAAGATCAAAGACATCTAACATCCCTGCAGAAAACTCATTTATACTTAGCCTAAGACCTGCTGAAARCTCTTGACATCTTTTTCTATTGCTTTTATAACAGATACATAAATAATCTGTCTTCCAGGCACAACTGTATCAGACAAATCATAACTACTTTAACAGCTCTGTATGATATGCAGGTAATTAATCCTGACTGTCAGTTACGCTCTGAAGAGTTTTTTATCTTGTTTCTTAGGCAAAGTATAAGATTTTTTTTGTTAGACTGATGTAAGAAACCCAAAGAATTGACCATGGTGAGATGTAGGCCTATCATCTCAACAAACTCGAGTGGTTGCTAAGAATAAATGACCTACTGAATCTCACTTTGAGTGAAATAAAGACCCTTGCTCCTGATGACCAAGAGTATTGATAGAAGAAAGTGAATGGCTACGTACAAGCATGTAGTTGTCCCTGTGCTCAGGGATATCAGTGAGTTCCCCAGATGTGCTCTTTCTGTAAAGATGGCAATAATTGGCTTTCCTTATGCATAAGGAAGTGTTAATAATGTTTTGCCAATATTAGAAAACACTTTAAGCATCACCTTTATACTTGAAACTCTCCAGGATTTCAGGCACCTTGATGCAGACTAGCAAGGTGGAGTATGGCACTGCTCACTATTTTGGATCGGGAAATTTTCAGCTCTCCTGKTTTTCTGTCTGCTCTCCTGTTTTTCTCATGCATCCCTTCTCAGCCACATTCCTGTCCAGTCTTGCTCAGTTCTTTTTCCTTGATCTTAATGAACACTACAGGAAGTCTGAAATTTGTACAGCATGCAGCTACGTGCATCAAACAGTGATGGCCACTGTGAGGAGTTCCCATCTGTGCTATGCTAACTGTGGTTCGTCCTTCTTCATTTCAGAACAGACTTCAACATCCTTACTGGAATCTACAAAATCACTAATAAAATAATAGTGAATTTTTCTGATTAAGGGGCTTAGTTCTTCTCCAGAATAGCCCTGTGGTCCATGGAGGGTAATGCTTCTGGGGCACACTTTCTGCACTAAGATACAGAGCATCATCACATGAGTATCCCTGTTGGAAGAGGAGAGACCAGGATGAGCATGAATCTGGTTGTGATATTAAAGAAAAACATAGCAATTTTTTAGGAAGAAAAAATGGTTCTTATGCACACTGAAAGAGCAAAATAGCCCAACCAAGGCAAGCAGAAATATGGGATGATCTTGTGATTAGGATGTTGCTTCTAGGCCCTATTCTGTCTTTAGGAACTTCTGACCTAATTTTTTTAATCTTTGTGCTTTGCTTTCCTGTCCATAAGATGATGACTTGAAGTACTATTTTAGTCTCTTATCTGGGCAAGGTAAGATTTTGTTATTGAGTGATTGTAAGGCAAGGAGATAATGGGCTAATCAAAGGCAAAATACTATTTGTTCTTGAATCCATGGTCTTATCTGGATAAAACTAAAATTAGTGCCTAAATGTTAGGGATTATTTTCTACAATTACAAATGTTGGGCAGAAAAGAATTTAAAATATATTCAAATAGTCTTGGAACAGCTTAGGTGAAAGTCACCAAAACCAGCTCTTTATTTTCTTTTCTATAACGAAGAATAGAAGCCTTACCACCTCTTTTCTTTTCACTGAGAACTTGTTTCTAGACAGCGTGTTTGACATTGTTGAAACTGTTTCTTGATCAAATGCCAAGTCCACGCTTTCTACAAAGTGAGGCTAGTCCTTACCCAGAGCACAGGACCAATCCTACCTACTCTCATCTCAAAAGTTGCCATGTTGTGATTACAAAGGTGACCCAACCACTGTTACCAATATCAGTTTGTGCTGCAGTTAAACCTAAAATAATACCTTACTACTGGTCCTGAAGAATCTATTAAGTTGAGTGGAAGATGCAGCCCAAACTGTGTAACATCTCACAGCCATGCACCCTTGCTGGGACTGCTCTGTGTGGGACTGATGATGTTGGGAGAGCAGAGCTGTTGCTGCACAGACAGACCTTCCTGGGCACAGGAGCACAATCAGTGGGCAGAGCCAGGGAGGATGGGTCAGGTTCAGCACAGCAAACTGTGAAGCTGAACAAAATTGCTGGATCTAGTCTCGTGTACAGCAGCCGTAGTAGTGCGTGTAAAGTCAAGGGAGATGTTCAAATGCTTTTATTTTGTTTTGGAGAATCATATCATAAGAAATTACTTAGCCTGGCTGGGATTTAATAAAGCAGTTCTACCACRTTTTATGTTCCTGAAAATGATGCTGAAAGAAGAACATACTCAGTGAAGGAGGAGGGTTTGCCCTTTGCAAATGGTTGTTCCCTTAGGACAGGAGGAGGTTTGCAGTGAGGATGTGCTGTTCCTCATTTGCTGCCTGGAGCTCCTGGGATGTAGTTTTTGTTGGCCCTGATGAGAATTGCTCCTGTGTATGCAAGTAAGGTAGCATAACAATGCTACTTGTTCCCTCCCTTCTTCAATTTTTTTTTCTTTTTTTCCTCTTGTAATTTTGTGAGAAACTGTAAATGCTATTTTGAAATCAGGGAGATTCAAAGTTGCAAAATTAGGGCTATATCTCTGTTTAAAAAAAAGGTGATAAATCCTGACAAYGTGAAAATGTTATTACAGCCGGCAAGAAACAGTAGAATCAAATGAAACCAGTCATGCTATTACAGGTAAATTTGTTTTGATTATCAAGTGAATAGAAAGTTTAGGGATTATTCCCAGTTAATTTGATATACATGACATTAATTCCCTTTTATGTACACACTAAATATTTCTACATTAGCCAATGAAAGTAGGCAATTCATACAGCTGAAGGCTTTGCTCTCATTTGCAGTTTAATATGCCAATAAAAACAATGTAATTTCTTTAAAATGAATAACTAAGGGCTAGTTGGTTGTTAATAGGCCTAAGTGTACAGAGAGACAATCAACCCTTCTGGTCATTAATCCTCAGAATCAACATGTTCTGGTTATTACTGGCTAATTATTTGATAAAGAAGTCCCTTTCAACAGGAAGAGAAGCAAGTTCTATGAGTAAAATGTGCAGTGAATTTGTCATGGTTTATTCATTCTGGTTGATTCTCACTTTAGAGATATTCTAGGAAGATAATGCATCTATTCTAATGTTTCTCTTTTCAATACTGCAAAACAAGAGATGATGATGCTTACTGGTTGTTTTAATCTGCTTTTTTTTAAGGAAGCAATGCACATAAAGGGCAGTATTTTGTGTTGGGCATACAAAGTAGAGGTGGAGGGGAACTATATATCTTTGAAGGAGAAAACTACATGTGTGACTAGAAGACTACATATAATTTGACATATAATTTGAGTTTAATATCTTCAACAAATAGGTTTGCTTTCTGTTGTTCAGAAATTGAATGAGATTTGATGTACTAKTTGATTTACTAGTAAATGTATTTTTGAAATGATTGCTTTGAAGAGTAGCTAGTCTTCAAAAAGAATTATCTTGAGCTGTTTTAGTTGGATACATATGTGGCGTGGCAATTAAGAGCAAGCCTTAAACCTATGCTGCCAGACCAAACATTTAAGAATTCAAAATAAATTTAGATTTCTTGATTTCTCTCAAACAAATTCAAAGAAACCTCATTGTATGCAGGGAAGCTAATGTAAAATCTTAAATGAATATTCATTAGTCGTTTCTCTTTTCCTGCAGTGCTTGGCCAGCTAAACTGATCAACTTCTCAAATCAAATTATAAAGCAGATCTTTCCCATTCCTTTGTGAATACTTTATGAGTTTAGGTCTTCGTCCAGAAGACTTAGAGACTTAGTGGGAATCAAATCTAGTCAAAATTATTCCAATGCCTGATTGGTAGCAGTCTGATCTTTTTCATGATTAGAAGGCACTTTTCCAAAAAAAACAAATACCACTGTCAACAGCCTGAAATGAGAACTCTAAATGCCTTATTGATACTGTTTGCTTCAACAGCTGTTTGCTGTTATGGATTCATATAAATAATGAAGAATATTGTGCCTCCCAATGCCATCAGATCAGCAGTTGTCTATTTTAATTACAGACTTGTGGTGGAAAATCAAAGACAGCATCTTTGCAACCACTGGTGTACAACAAAGCCTGAAGAATTTGATTATTTGAAGCAAGCCTAGCAGAGGGCTATGGGGATGCTCAGGGTTGGGGCACTTCAAAGTGAAGCTGAGGGACCAGGGCTCCTTCAATGGGGCAAGTGAAGGCTTTGAGGGGCTCAGCACAGCCTTCCTACACCCATGAGGAGGGTAYCAAAAAGACCAAATGCTGCTCTCCATGTAGCAGCGTGTGGTGGGAGGATGAGAGATGATGGATGTAAGCTGAAAGCAGAAATGTTCAAGTGGATATAMAGGATGCTTTTCATCCACAGGGACAGTGGAGCAGGTTGCCCGGAGAGGCAGTGTGGTCTTTATCCCTGGAGGTTTTCAAGCCCAGACTGGATAAAGCCCTGAGTAACTTAGTCTGACCTCTGAGCAGAAGACTGAAGTTAAGACAGCTTGTAGTTCCTGCCAGCCTCTTACTCTGCAATCGTTTAGGGGGGAAAAAAGTCCCCATCAACTCTGGGCCACTCTCATTTGCTTAAGTAGTGACATGCTGAATGTGGTGAAGCATGTGATCTCTTCAACCCCAAATTTCATGCAGATCTCTTCATTTTTTTAAAGAGTTTCAAATGATAGCCTTGGTTTATCAACCCTCTCTTCTGTTTCTACAGATTTGTGTTCGATGTCTGACTCTTACTGTGAGGCACCTGTGCCAGCTGACCACACATCTATTTCTCGTAACTTTTCTTTTTAAGTAGTGTCTCTCAATGTTTCAGATTAGCTTCCTTCATCTTACTGTGTGCTTACAATCATTCTTTTATCACTATTTTTTCTATATACCTAGACTATCCAATGTTCTGCCCTTCAGTGGGAGCTGTCTGAAAGCTAACTGGATTTGTGGTGCAACAGAGCTGATACTGAATGTGCAGGGTTGCAAGGTTTGTGCAGTCTGTATTTTCATTGTCCAGTAAATATTTCTTCTCCCTTAATTGATTTGGCTGAGCTTGGAAATCCTCATCTTTGTGAGGATAAAGCAGTATGGATCTGTTATCTGCTTGTTTCTCAAATGCTTGGTGCCTTATTTTACGCTGTTACCATGTGAATGTTACATATAATGGAGTTTGTTTTATGCCTTACTCATTGATTATGTTATGAGCAAGCTGCTGTGCACTGAAGCTCTAGAAACTATAACTGATGGGTTTTTTTTCAAAATTCTGCAGAAGTTCTGCCTGTTGTCTTATAAGAAACATGTCAATTCATTACTCAGTTCATATGTATCAGTTTCAGAGCACTCATTCTTCAATCCTGACACTGTATGGAATGAGGTCAAGTATATGTTACCTAAGTCAATGCTTCAGGCAAGTTACCTTTACTTATTAAATTAGCTTTGTCTGATAAAACTTGTTTTCTATAAAATCATATTGACTCAAGTTAATTATTCTTATCTGCTAATTTTTTATCGGTTGAACTTATGACAGACTAGACTATCTAATAGCAGCCAAGGAAGGTTGAGTTTCAATTAATTATGTTCTTCTCCAGCTACATCTGAATGACCAATACAGCAGGCAACGTAGAAGGGTACGGGCAGTAGGTCAATTGGATATTGATTGGGGAAGTGCTTCCTACAGCAACTCTGAGTACTAGTAATCAGTAGGACTTGTTGCTGTGGAAAATGGAGAGGAAAAACCCCAAAACTAGGGAACAATTGAGAAACTGTAAAGAGTAAAATCCTAGTACACCCAAGTTTTCTAGATTTTTCTGTCTCTAACTGTAGAAGTGTTGACTTTTAGCGTAGGGAGGAGGCAGGAAGGAGATAAGAAGCATGGAAAAAGCATAACATGGATGAAGCCAAAGACCTTAACCTTTGGTTAGTTGTATATTTGTCTTGTCTGCAGTGCAAAAGCCTTTATTCTTCCCAAACAGTAAAGAACAACAGTGGCAAACATGCTGCTATGGCAGATGTATGATAGCTGATTTTCTGTGGGTTGGATCTCCTACAATTGATTACTTGATTTTCCACTMTTTTGTCTGAGATTGTCATCAGTTTAACCCACCATCTGTTGTTGTTTGCTCCTGTTTAAATGTGGACCATGTTATAACTCTTTGCTCTCAGGTGTTTTCTCTGGCCTTTCCAAATGGAAAGAAAAAAGTTTTAATTTTACAGGATTCAGAAGGAACTGGAACAGGTAAAAGTTTCAGACTTCTTGAAAGACTTCTAAGGAGGAATGTAAATGAAACTTCAGAGGAAAAAATATTTTAAACARTCTTTTAATTAACTTGAAAATTTACAGGAAGTCAAGAAATAAAAACACCAGTTAAGAGTCTGAGATGACTAGATAATGATGAAATCCTGTAGCATGTCAAGTAGCAGGCAAGACAAAGATACCAATATAGATATAACAACCTGTTGAAGACTCTTAACTAGCTTATAACCAATGCTTTTTTAACATTCCAGACATGCAGATCCTCCCACTAGATTTCTGTATTGCCAATTACATTAAATGTCGTCTTGTAAATGAGAAAYTTCCATTTTTTTGCTTCCCACTGCAAATGCTGGCAATTGAAATACTATCTTTTTATATTTTCAGTTATTGTAGGTCATTTTTCATGATTTATTGATTTAATGTCTATTACCTTTCTTTTGCATATCCCTGTATATTTTTAAAATAATACCTTATTGCTTTGCTTGATTCCATTCCTAATAATTATTGCTGCAACATAGGAGATGCAGGTCATCCAATCTTTCAAAAAGCAATAGTGTTTAATGCTGTGCAAAATGAAAAACTGTTCCATTTCAATAATATGGCTAGTGATATGCCTCTATTATCTTCCTGTTCCTGTCTCACTGATGAGGTCAGAAAAAAAAGGATGAGCTGCTTTTCTTATTTATCTCTCTTTGTCTGATATTGTATTGGTCCCAGTGTATGTTATGATTAGTGGAGCTTTTCCAAATGTATTCATAATTCTATCCCATTCCTGCAGTTGAAGCAAAAACTCAAGATTTGTGCTTTTCTTTCTTCCTCCAAAGAGACAATACATACAGTCCTGTTGTTCTTGTGTCCATTACTGGTGTTTCACTCAACCTTATATTGATCCTGGCTGTTCTTAATTGGTGTGGCTGAAGAACTCCTCTTGGTTGGTGCTTAATTCATATCACAAGGATGCCTATTGAGTGTCATTCTCTGTAGTTGTATTTTGCCTCATAGATAGGTTTCTTGGAAGTCAACTTGCTGAGAACCTGGTGACTATTTGATCATGSAAAACAGCTTTAAATTTTGAGTCATATCCTGCACATCTTCTTACAGAGACACAATATGTAATTTCTCTGATATCCAAGCATCTTCTTCCTCATCCATGCTGGAGAGTCTGCAGCCAGCAGACCATCTTTCAGGCAAGGTTTTCAAAGGCTTTTCTAAAGAAAAGCAATAGCTCTGTAGGAGCTTGAAATTTACTACTCCATGCTGGTATTCAGCAGTAAGCAGCTGATAAAATCTCACATGTATTATGTGAGAGGCACCTTCTGCCAACACAAGTGCAGGTGCATCCAACCAAATGCACCTGGCCAGAATGGGGCACCTCAAGGACTGCAAAGATCAACTGATTTATGTTGCTGTCCCCTCACATACAGGGGCAAACAGCATAAATGATGTGCAGGTGACAAGGACACAGTTATATTATGGGCAAGATAACTTGGGCAAGCCAACTATAAAAGCAACCACTCCAGGCAGAAAGTGATGAAAATGGTTCAGGTGAGTTCACAGAGAGCAGCAATCAGTACTCTGAACAGCAAACAGGAGGCAGTGTGCCTTGGCTTGGGCAGGGATGTGGCCGGGACACTGGATGTTGATATGAAAGAGAGGAAAGATTAAGAGAAGTTGCTTAGCAACCAGGGAATGATTCTTGGAAATGACATTTGGACTGAAAAGGGGCAATGTTTGATCTAAGCCTTCCTGTTGCAGAGGGGTTAACCTAATAAGACTGCTAAGCAGCTATCTGCACTGGACTCTTCCATGTCTCTAATGGAAGCTCCTTAATAGCAAGAGAACTGATTTAAAGATAGAAAAGTTGTAACTTGCAGAAGTGAAATGGGCTAAGATAAAACTAGTGGAGGGAAAAGACAGGTAATAACTGCTCGCAATGAGAAAGGTGAAGCCCTGTCGTTGCTGGAGCCTGGGCACAGATAAGCGCTGTGAGAAAGAGCACGTAACTGCTTAGCACACCAATTTGCTTCTGCACAGTGAACTTACAAGTGGCATGTTAGATATTTTTTTGTCTAGGAACATGATATAACAGTATAGTAACATGGTGGAAAATATAATGTGCAAAAATGAACAAAGTTAAAATGAATCACCAGAGTCATTCATATGCTGGACTCCTGAATTTTTATTTAGGATAAAAATCGCATACAACTCTTTCCCAAGTGTTAGCTGAAGAAGAGTTCTCTGACACCGCCAGATTTGTGTATCTGTTACACTCAAACTTATTATTTAGTGTTGCCCTGGCAAAGCCAAGGTTTTTAAAGCACTGTATGGATCCAATCAGATCCATGKCACTACTACTGATTTCACCAGGAATTTGAGTATTTTATTGTTTCATAAATTTGGCAGTTGCTCCTACTGCAGACTGGCAACTCTCTTCTCAGATTCTAAGTGCTATCAAGAGCACACATATTTCTAATAACTTTAATAATCAAGAAGCTTTATGAATAGCACTCCTAGTTGGCRGTGTTTTTTCTAATGTGCCTCATAGCACTGTGAAGATGGAGTTAGCTTCCTCTGGTGGAAGAAGAACTTCAAGAGAGCTCGTTGGGATTCTCATTTCTGCCTGAATTCATGGAGGTGCTGGGSAGGCCCAGGGAGCCAGGAACAGGCCCATGCTAAGATAGACAAATACTCTTTCTCTGATGCCAAACTGCAACAATTAAAATTTAAGTTTTGTCTCACTCCAGTCATTTAGTCTAGCTCTGTGTTTTGGGCTAAGTAATGTTAAGTTTTGTACTAATCAAAGCTAAGCATCTAATTTTGTGCTATTCTCTAGTGTGGACAACAGCACTGTTATAAAAGGATTGTATCACTATAGATCCTTCCTGTAAATTCAGTCATGTAAGCTGTGTGGGAGCTAGTGGCCTTTCCATTTGGAAATGATCACATTGCAATAGCAAAGTGTACATTAAAAATAAAGACCATTTTGGTATTTTAGTTTTGAAGTTGATCTCATAAAATATTAAGGTCTCRATACACTCTCATCTTCTTCCCTTCTTGCTGTCCCTGTAGCTAGACATGCACAAGGAGAGCAGATACCTGTGATTCCTGAATTTATTGCTGATCTATCTCTGCTTTGGCATATGCAATATGCTTGTGTCTTGGCTGCACCAACAAGGAGAAAAACAAATCCAAGCGCATTTGCTGCTGAGATTTTTCAAGCATCTAAAAATCCTGAAATAATATCATTGGAAATGCATCTGGGGAAAAAGAAAAGTTTGGAGGGAAAACAGTTTTGACTGAAATAATTTGTTTTGTATCTGCCAGTTGTATCTAGACACTATCTGCCAAAGATTAGTTCCCTCAAAAAGCCAYTTTCAAGCCTAAAAAGTAGACAAGCTTGTTTTCCTTTTCCACACAAATGAAGTGTGAAAGTGAAAATTATTGGTTATAAAATTTGGAAGGATATAGCAGGAAATTGGATTAGCTCAATGTATTTCTTAATAAATAATTTTTTAATGTAGAAGGGGATTTGATAAGCTTTTTTCTAATGTCCAGCAAATACAAGCTAATTTAACAAGTAAAGCTATTCTTAAATTCTGTTGCAGCGTTTTTGCTGTTTTCCAGTCTCCATTGAAGTGTTTCTTTCACATATTGCAAGCACAAAGTTTCTGGTAGACAAGGCATACACTGTTAATATTTGTGTTAGCAGCTATGGAATTGTAAGCAATTATGTAGCTTAACATGGTTATTCAGTCTTATTTACTCTTGTGAATATATTGTGTRTATCCTTGTGCTACCAAGAAGAATTAGAAAATTACTGAAAGAACTATAGCAATTGGAAATTCACATGCAATTATAATTTTCATGGGGTGAATCAACTTTTCTTTGGGAAAATAAAAGGAAAATAAGATTAAAATGCAAAACAACATCAATGAAGACCTCTTTTCTGGTGCTGGTATGGTGCTTAATATGATAAAATTGGCTTGATCAATCTTTTGAAATGGACTGGTATAATTTGGGCTTTATCAGCTGCTAGGAWCTCCCAAGTTGGGCAGTATTTGCTGCTGCTAAGTAGCAGTGAAATGCAGCAGATGCTACTAAGGAGACAGAAAGCAGACAGCAAGAAAAACAAGCCCTGGGACTTGCAAGAAGAAAGGTGCTAATGGAGCTTGAGTGCACATTGGTTTTCACAGACATATCCCATGTCAGGGACCTCCCTTTGCCCAGTCTGGAGCAAAGCCAGCAAAGGGCTGCAGAAGTGCAGCAGCTGCACGAGCCTCAGCAGAGTGTGCACAGGCAAAGCTGGGTTAATCAACATTAGAAAGCATGCCAGGTCAAATCTAAAATGATACAAAATTGTTAAACAAGCACACTGAAACTGAATAGTCTTTATCTTCATCTCTGATTAAACCAGTTCAGAACAAGCACGAGGCCCACGTCTGTGCAGGTGCAGACTAGTGAGGGGTGAAGAGGGCCAAGGGGGCAGTAATATTGTATTTGCCTTCTGAGTGTCAAAATCACATGGGCTCATTTGATTCAGGGAGCAGCTTTAAGGGACAGCTTTAATTTGGGTAGATAATGATTTTTACCAACAGCAAGCGTGTTCTGACCAYACCTGTTGTAGCTGGGGAATGGATGCATGTGGCTTAACCCCAAGCTTATGGGGTCTCTTGATTKAAAACTGCCTGACTCCAGGGAAATTTGCCACTTTCCAAAGGGTGGCTTTCTATCCTTTTTTGACATTAAAGCACTGCTCCCAGTTTAATGGAATTGGCCTGATTTTGATTAGGTGTCTATAGTCATCTATTATATACCATTTCATGACCATATCTATGGTCATGAAAACAGCATAAAGTATAGAGGAGAAAAYGAAAAAGTAGCAAACATCAGAATTTCAACTGTGTTTTTCTTATCTTTATCTGTTTAAAGCACCACATCTTTCCATTGAGTATAGTAGGTGAAGACAAGAATTTGCTACTTSCTTTCCTTAACATAGGATATTTAAATATAAGTGGCTCCATGCAAAACATTAATGTGCCAGATGTGCTGTTCTGTGGATCCTAACAATAATCCAGTTCTCTATGTGGATACAGTCAAACTTGTCCTTCAGCTGTAACACTAGGTTCCCATTTCACCAATGACAAAACTTTTTACTGGGTTTGATGGTGCTAGKGAATAATAAGGACAGAGCAAGTGTACTGTAATAGCTAATCAGAGAATAACCCTTCCTCTCCCAGCTGGAGAAGCTGTGAGCTTCCTGAAAAGCCCCCTGGACTCACGCAGAGGGTCCACAAGACCTATATGAAGGCTGGACTCATGGGCAATACCTGAGCATTAAGTGGTCAAAAGCCACCACTACCTGAAACTCTTATTTGGGATAGTCAGTTAGTAACCTGGGGCTGCTTGCAAGGTACAGAGGTTATTTCCCATAGTCATCTTAGAAGCCCTGAAACCCCCTTAAAAATCAGGATCAACCACTGAAAATTGACATCACYATCAGTCTTTGTGTGTGAGTAATAGGAATTTAATTTATCATTAGACTTGTATTGCTAGAAGACTGTGTGCAACTGTTTTATTTAATCTGACAGGGTTTATACATTCACAAATTGAAAATCATAATGAAATGTGTTTTAGTTCATTGAAGCAGTGAGCTCCTCTTCTTCCACTCTGTGTTCCGTTTTCCAGTGGAGAATGCAGTAGCCGTGTTGTTCTCCCTTGTACTGACAATGCTAAACTGATTTGATTCTGGCAATATAAGTAATATTCACTTCATCTTAGTTGTGTTTTTTACACTATTATACAGTAAATATCACATCTAGGAGCATGAAAGCATCCGCTGTCTAATYGCTTATATGTCAGTAATGGAATTGAGGATAGTTTTTAGCTGCTTTTCCCCCCTCTGAGCAGCATAAATATTTCAAAATAGTGGTGTGTGTCGGGAGCAGTCGAACCCTGTTATCAGCCACCTGTTAGTTTCTGCACCTTCCCCTTGGAGCAGCGACTGCGTGTGCCTGCGCCCCGCGGTCACCGGGCTGCAGAGGGCTGTGTGCCAGCCCTGCACATCCCTCTGCTCTCCAAATAGGATATAAGGCAATTATAGCTGCCTTACTATCAGTCTGGAGTTTTTCCAGCCAATTCTTGCTTTTCTATAGCCAGACTGGAGAGGTGGGTTTGTCACTGCTCTGAAGAGCCCTCCTTCTCCATAAAGAGCCTTTGGAGCTGTCATTTCCCTCCTTCAAATGTGAGAGAAAGCTCTCCAGGCCACTTCTTAATGATTTTATCCTTTAGATTTAACTATCACATAAAACTAATCAGCTCATCATCAGAGCCCTATGTTTTGTGACCCCTACTACTGGTAGGGTAGTGGGTATGGATTCCCTGACCACCAATCTAGGAGTTGTCTTCTGCCCAACCTGGAAAAGGAGGCAGAAATCCTTCCTGCAGAGCCAGATTGGAAGTCCCTTGTTCCAGTCCCTTGGAAGAGGGACCGTGTCCCCTCTGGGGTGTTTCTTCCCTCCTCTGAGGTGCTGGTGGGGATGGGATGCTGGGGTGCTTGGCACCCACGAGCCCACAGCTCTCCAGTGAAGGCCACCGGCCAGCATGGCCACAGGGATGCACCAGCTGGGTTCCCCAGCAAGAACAATGCGACYGCTCACCTCCTCAGGTTTTGTTGGCATTTTTTTTATTTGTTTTTTTTTTWGTATAAAACATAAACCAAGAAACACTTGGGCAGTAATTGTACTCCTCGTGAAACATAATAATCCCCGATATTTCCCAAGGGAACAGGGCAAATCGTACACTTTTCAGTTGTAACTCCAGAATAAACCAACGGTTTTGCTGCATTGTAAAAATATAATGGTCCTATGCTAAGAAACACATAGTGTTGAGGCACAGTTTGGTTTATTTATTTAGTCACGCTCTTTGCCTCTGTTTGTTAATRGGTGGCAGAATATTTAAGATATTTCTTTAAAGCAAGGATCAGTGCTCATGTTTGGGTTCAGGGTAAATGTTGTCATAGATGAAATGGAAACAGAGTCAAAACGTATCTTCAGATGAGTTTTACAGAGAAAAAAATTATTTGCCTCCTTTTACCTTCTGTAAAGGAAGACATGAAATTTCTTACTTGACTGTATGGATACATGCATATGGGATGTATGTGCATATATGCATATAAATTAAGTCTTGAATCTTTCTTAAAAACTCTCCTTAGGAATAGTGAAACTTTATAAAAGATTAGGCTTCTGAAACTTGAAGTCCTACTGGCCGTTTACAATCTTAAATCTCATTTATATATAAATGTCACAAAAGCTTATTGACTATGTGAATTTTGCTCGTGATGGATGTATTTTATTGTTCTGTCAGATGATCTCATGGAAAAGATATCAGTAGCTTTAAAAGCAATCATAATCCACTTATCAGTTACAAAACCTATCGATTTATTTTTTTAAATGGAAATGTAACTRGGAAGGTAAAATATTTGCTTTTAAAAGATGACAATTTTACTGGCTGTGTGGGCTGAGAATAAAAGAGGCAACTGACTTCAAACGTGCATATTTGATTGAAGAATCAAACGGAAATTTATTCTTGCATGTGTTGAAGTGTAGACAAATAGCCTTGTTTGCTGTGTTTATGATGGCTKATAGTGAAATGGGATGAGAGCGAAGGCAGGGATTAATAATATTTTATTGCTTCTTAGGGAAATTTTAAATAGAACCGTTGTGATCCTTTGCTGATTAAGGCTTGATAAGGGAATTTTATTCTTAAGAAATGACCCTGCTAGATACTACATAAAGAAGCTGAATTGTCTCGGGGATGGATTTTGTGTGCCAGTTGGGAATCTGAAGCCTTAGAGCTACGTATGTGTTTATGCTTTAGAAAACAGACACAGAAGACTGCTTTTAGCCAACCAGGAGCCCTAGTCCAGATTTTACAGGATGATTTTTGGTGCCCTTTCTCTAACAACATAGGATAGAGACAGATTGTGAGGGAAAAACATGCATGTCATTAGGGGAAATATGTTCCCAGGGAGCCAAAAAAGCCCCCCCAAAACCCACCAAGCACTGTGTGGCTATGTAACTGCTTCTGGAAGATATGTAGCAGTACTCGAGGCTGCATCTCACAAATGCCAGTCATGGATATTTTTCTATATAAAGAATAAATGGAAAGCAGTAAGGAAATGAAGGAAATGTGGAAAGTATAGAATTCAAGATACAAAAGAGGAGCTGCTTCAAAGGGTTTAGCAGTGGGGCATGTTTACTGTTTCTTTCCTCAGGTGTAGTAAATAACTCAGCAATTTCTGTGTTCCCACAGAGATGGAAGATGGACATTCATTAGTCTCATTCATTGTAAGTCACTTACTCTAGGGAAAAAATCCTCTCTCAATTAAAAATCTGACCTTTGTGTTGTGAATCCCTGCATGCTGTTTTACTGTTCAAAAGGTATCATTTATATTTCAACAGAAGTAGCTTATAATATAGGTAAAATACATTTTGTTTCTTATTTCAAGGAGCTGAACCTGTAAGGTCTGATGGCTCCSATTGACAGAGGAAAAGGGTTTGTCTGGCATCATCTTTTTGGCCCAAAGAAGAGAGAGGACCTAGGACTGCGCTTTTCTTGTGGTCTTATTGTCTCTTGTGGTGGCACATTGTAGTTTTGTGGAAAGAGAAGGAGTGTCCAGAGAATCTTAGGTTTATTTCAGGAGTTTTGAGGAGGCAAGAGAAAGGGGAATATGGAGAATGTGCATTTTTGGACTAAACCTCTGTTACCTGCCAGCCTGCAGTCCTYGTGCCTCTGCTGGGATCCCAGGTGGTGCTGTGCAGCTCCCCACACCCGAGTGTCTATACAAATCCAATGGATGTATCCGGGATAACTATCATTTTAGTATTCTCAGTTGATGGATTTATTTGTTTTCTGCACCCACTCATTCACAGATGTGCATTTACTGTTAGAAAGGAGGTGTTATTGCAGAGTAATGATAAAAAAAAAAAAAAAAAGCCCTTGTCCTTGGAGGGATTTGCAACATGCAATATGCAGACCCACGCTGCCAGCCAGTTTCATCTCTGAATGTAACTAGTTTTACTAGAYGTGATATAAGGCAGTGTTGAATTTGGTCCATTATTATCCTATAGTCTGTTCCTCTGTGCAGGATTAAACGCTGAAAACCCAGGAGCAAGGTCATTAGGAAGCTGAAGAACTCGGTGTTTACCAACAAGCTAAAAGGTAAAATATTAAAAAAAATACTTCTCCCTAACAATTTGCTTCCTTTAATTAAAATAACAAACCTAAATAAAATCATKCCATTTAAAGAGACCTAGCTGGCCAGAGGCAAACAAGTGCACGAGAGGCATGATTTACACTAATCTAAAGGATAGACTGCTGACAAATCAGGAAACATTTGCACTTCTAGCTCATACTCAGAGCATTTTTGTAAGGAAAGGATATCAAAATCAAAATGTTTAGGTGTCTTGAAACAAGTTTTTACTCTTTCAAGGTTAAAAGCCACCAAAAGCATAAACTACACATGTTTATTTCTGCTGAGATCTTTTTAATTCTTAACTTAAATTGTACATACAAATAATAACAAACATCAAGTAAGCATTAAAGCAACTTAAAGCAACTGAAATGGGTTTGTATTTTCCATTCTCCTTTTATACCAGAAAAAAAAAAAAAAGTTATCTATTTCATTATTTGTGCGTAGGTATGTGTAGGCATACAAGTCTACAAGAAAGGGATTTGTTTTTATTTTACTTTTATATGAAAATCCAAAGGACACTTAGAGATTTGCATAAGAAGAGCACAAGCAGAATTTCTTTGTATTGTAAAAGGCAACAGTGCTGAGCTCCTTCTTGGCACCTCGTGCCCCTTTCCACAGGGAAGGCAGCTTGCCTTTCTGCAGAAATCAAAACACAGGTGCGTGCCATAAAACTGACTCAAAATCTGAATGCCAAATGAAAAATATCTRTGATCCTTTTGATGCCATTAAGCATGCAATTAGTCCCCCAGATTTGGTAATACTATTCACATGATTTAAGATCTTTTGCAACTCATAAATGAAATGAAACAGATGTCTAACTCTTTTGTTGTTATGGGTCAAATAGCATTTACTGAATRTCTGGGGGATTGCTGTTTGAACTGAAATCTGTGTTTGATCAWAAATGGGAAGAGAAGAACAAGCTGATTTTGGTGTTAAATTTATTCTTAAGGATAAAGTGTACTTTCTTTTTGAGCATTCAAAAATCACAGTGAGACTTGGCTGTGCAACTTGTGTCAACAGAGTGTATGTCTGGAGTCAGGTAAGAAATTCTGAAAAATTTTTGATCTAATGTTTTTCTATAAATCAAGGCTTGAGCCACWTGTTTTCCATTTGGAAGAAAAGAATCTTTCAGCAAAATGCCTAATGTTTTTATTTCCCTTTTTTTTTTAAATTAAGGATCACCTTTCAGCAGATGAGAATATCATCAAACGTTTTAAATGAGAGCTCTCATAGAGAAACTCTACAGTAGATAACTTTCTAACTTGGGAAAAAATATAAGTTTAAGGTTGGTGTGCTCATAAATAGGAAGTCTTCAGCAATAGGATTTCATTGATACATTTCTCAAAGGATGAGATGTAGAGACATGCCAAGGAATGGATGAGAGGTGAAAGTCCTTTACTGCAAACCTCTGCAAATAAAGAAATTCCATGGATCTGGATGTTTTTTTCTACAAAAAGGCTAGGCACCTCTTGTTTTATTTATTGAAACTAGTCAGCTTCGGAGTAATCTTAGACTTTCAAGGAGTGAAGAGYTGAATTTTCAGAGTGATGACAAACACATTAACGCTTGCAAAAGGTACTGTGGACAGACAGGTGCTCCTGGACACATCAGTGTTGTAAATTAAATTCCAACTACCCATTCTAACTATCCACTCAGAGCAGTTTAATGTGAGCAGAGGCCCTGGGAGCCACTGTGAGGGATGCAGTCCWGCTTCCAGGTTCTAGGTGGAGGCCTTGGTAAGCCTGTGCTGGACCATCCTGGTGATGGGCAGACTCATCCAGGTCCCCAGGGCGACCCACTGCAGTATGTAGCTGCATCCTGGATCTAAAAGCTCTCGCAAGGCAGAGCTTGCTTTGCTCTCTGTAACCAGTTAGATCTGTACCTGAAGAACATTTGCGCAAAGAGACCAAGGTGTAAGCAGCAGCCTTTCTTGCCCCCTTTCTTGCCCCCTTTCTTGCCCCCTTTCTTGCCCCCTTTCTTGCCCCCTTTCTTGCCCCCTTTCTTGCCCCCTT
>NW_020454093.1:12706880-12719213 GCF_003342845.1 Nothoprocta perdicaria
TTTTTTTTTTTTGAATAACATAGTGCCATCTGCCATAATTGCACTAGACAAGCCTCAGAAGGTCTCCAGGTGTTACTTTAAAAGCCAATTTTAGCTGACAYGGTAAAATCCAAGATGCAAGTGTCTTTACTTCAAATAGGAAACAGCACTGAAATGCCCTATAACTTCAGTTTGACAAATTTTGGTAAGTATTTTAACAGTGAATAATTACTGAAATTTCTCTTTGCTGTGCTATTGTTCTCCTTTCTGTGAGAATCACTGCTAAGACAGCTCGGGAACAGAAGACATAGTGCCACCACTTTTTATAAGCTAAGATGAACCATTGGAAAAGTATTAGCACAACTCTACATCTGTCATTTAACTGCAGACTGATTTAGAACAGATCATCCTTTACACATTAAKCATTTGGCGCACCAAACCGAGGTGTTTAGATTATTTGATTGATTTCCATTTTCATTACAATCTCATGTTTATTTAGTCTTGTCTCCTGTTTGATGTTGGGGATAGGTATTTGGTTTTCACCTTTTTCTCCTCAAATCCTCCATGCGTTGCGTGTACAACAGTTGGCATTACAGCTCAGTTTGTTGCCTGGAGACAGCTGTCGGGATGCATGGTAGTATAAATCACACCTGACACTGTTGCTAAGGAAATAAGACCATCTCCTGCTTTTCCTTTAGGTCTTGTAATAAGAGAGGCAAACACTAAGTGCTTTGTATTCAGGATATTTAAATATTGCTTTAATTTAAGAAAAGTGAAAAGGAAACTACATGATGCACGTCTATAACAGCTTTCCTGGGGAACAAATACTGTGTTTTCTTCCTTCTCAAGGTATTGTTAGAAGTGCAGGATTACAGCTGGTTGTGGGATGCAGGAGAATAATTAGACACAATTTGGATTTAGGGCATAACAACTTAGTAAACTTTTTGAAAGGTTCTCAAATTTGCAGGGCAGTGCTTGCTGTTTACCCTAAWCATTATGATGCCTTGAAGAAAAAATAGTATTTTTGTTAACAAAAGCCTTGACAGTAAAAGTGAAAATTGGAATTGAGAATTTACTTCTTCCATCAAGATCATAAAAGAATTTAATTTATCAAGTTCATTTATTTTTCCTCTCTGAAGAATCACAAAATGCACACCTAAGTTGTTCTTAACAAATTGCTTGCTAGAGATTTACCTAGGTAAATACATTTGGGGAACAACAGAAAAATCTGTGAACATGTTTCTTGATATCTCTCAGCTTTCCTTTAAGCTTCTCTCCATAGAAGAAATTGCAGAGTGGCTGYTTGGAGGGACTGATCTCCTATTGCTGCCAGCAGGGAGCCAAACCAGCAGGAAGGAGTCGCGCAGCTCCTGCTCTATTATGATTTATTCTTAACCCTTGCTGCAAAGATCTCTTTTTTTTTTTCTTTTTTTCTTTTTTCTTTTTTCCTTAAAATAGCTTCACAATGTGCACAGTAACCTATAGATATTTTGCTCTTTTCTAAAATGAGGTAGATTTCTTGAACAGCTCTGTCATCTTTTATCCTTTGCAAAACCCATGCAAGTCCAAAATCAGCATAGCATTACCAAATGTTTGCCTTGAATAATGCGGAAGCAAAGTTCATCACTACAAAGAATGAAATCTTTGGCAATTTCTCTCTTGGGAAGTATTAAGATATTTAGAGATATGTAAGCTTTTTGAGTCTATTACTAGTATTGATGCTGATTTACAAATTTCATAATTATTTTGCTACTTATCATTTATTTATTTTGATCTAAATGGACAATAAAGAAAGAAAGGATATACCCTTGTCCCTAGACACTCCTCATATCTTTCAAATATCTTAAACCTCTGAAGTTTTAAGAAACAAAACACTAGCAACAATATTTACTCCCTCATTTACTCATAAGTATTTTAAAGATGCCATTCTATGTTCTTGACGTTCATCCTCTTGAGACTTGTGCCCACAAAATCAAGGCAACAAAGATGGAAACAAAGATGAGCTTTGTGGTCTTGAACAAACTAAGTTTCTTCAAGAGAAAAAAGTATCAAAAAATGCAAATCTTTTGTGGCAACTACTCCACTTTGATGCTGATCAAGGTACCTTCAAAAGCCACTGGCTGCTGAGACAAATGTTAAAAATGCCAATTCAAAAGCAGATCCTGAATTCCACACACGCATTTTAACCACCTAAATACTATTATGCTAATTATTCTTTCATATAATTGAAATATGTGACATTAGCAAGTAGAAGTTCCAATTAGCATGTCACTGAGAGAAACCTGAACTAAAGAATTTACTACTTTAGGGGGGAAAAAGTTATTTTAGGGCAAGAAGTGCACATAAGGAACATGGAAAAGTTCATGGTGAGTCATTTCTCATTTGGGTAGAAAGTAGTGAAGTCGCCACTCCTTTTTACCCATTTTGAAGTGTATAAGAAACTCCAGAAGTTCCTTCTAGCAAATTTCCTTTTCTTTTTTTCAGGAACTGGATGTACGTTAAAAAGATGCTCAGATTACAACAATGTACTGTTGTAAGGATTTTTTTTTCCCCTGAAGTATTATTTCTTGGTCTGAAAAACAGCTAACCACTGCTATCACACACCCAAAATCTGAAGTCTTTTGCTCTGGTGTTTTTCTTTATTATTCTTCACTGTCCTGCAGCTCCTCTTTGTAAAGCAGGTAGAAAAGGGCATTTCAAACCAATCTCAGTTGAACTTCGAGTTACTGAAAGCTGTTGAACTTTTTCTAGTAAATGCCAGAATAGTTTATAGCAAAAAKCATTGGCTGACACAATTGGAGTAGTGGCTATCAGATATCTCCATCAAGAGGGCTTGAAACCCCTCTAGTATGAGCAATGCATCATTTCCTCGCCTGACTTCCAACTCCAGTTGTGTAGGTTTGAAGACTATTTCTTCAAATGACTTTTTCCTAGAGGGAGTTGTGCTTAAAGTATTGCTTTTGGCCTCCGGATGTCCTTAGTTTGGGGAGCCAAGAATGTCTTTCTCCACATAGGTAATGAAAATTTTCAGGCTGGGATCCTAAGTTTGTTTCCATGGAAGAAGAATGATACAGCAGATCACGATGTTTTACCAGTTTATTTTTCTGTGTGGCCCTGTAGAAGTAGCACAAGCTTTTAATTTTCTTTCCACAACAGAGCAGCTGTTTAGCCAACAGTGTGACTTTAAAAGCTTAGGAAAGTCCAGGAAAGCCACACCAGCGGCCTTGAAGGCTGGCTCCCTCTCCTTCCATGGCAAACCTCTGTTAACTTCAAAGGGGCATAGATTTTACCTGCTGTATCTCCTCGGTCTGTGTGTGATTCAAGTTGTTTATCATCCAGAGCATTCAGAACCTCCCATTGCTGCTGCTTTCAGCAATGGAAAATTCTTCCAAAAATGAAATGCTAAAAATGGGACTGAGTTTTGCCTGCTTTTTCACTTCATATGGCTAGTGGAATAACACATCAACACTCCTGTTCTTCAGATGGCATATGTTTAACACAACAGTGAAAAACACTATCAGTCTATCTTTACAGCTTAGCTGCTGATGAATATGCTGTGTCACTTTCATTGAGATATATTAACAAAACAGCGATGCCCTGAATCAACATGCAGTTTCTTCCATTCATAAGCAGGTGCTGTCTGATTCTGACATGTTTATGTATGTACAGTTGTATAAATTTGTTACATAGGACTACATCTCACCATCTTAACACAGAAAGAATGCAGCTAATACAAAAGAGTACTTAAATGTGTTCAATGATAAGCTGSAGCTTAAAATTAAACTAAGTCTAATTACTTTAAGCTCTGCCACTGTGCWCTCTTTGGGAAGGTCTGTTCATTTGCTTGCAGAGTTGTGACACCAAAATGCAGGCTGCTTCTCCCTCCTCTCCAAGGTCCTCAGTGCATCTCATTTTGTCCATGCAAGGAAAAAGATGCAGTTCCCTCAGTTTTCCAGAACAGACCTTGTTTCAAACCCAGGACCTGAAGTGCTTTTCTATAATGCAGCTGGTTTGTAGTGAAATTCTCATCACCACACCAGCCAATTTCCTTCTGACATTATTTCCATTTTCAGGTAAGTGGGTTTCACAAAGCTGTAACTGCCACGCAGGAAATATCCAGAAACTCTTCTTAGGTGGAAGTGCAGCTGCAGCAGTAGCTAGATTGAGCTTCAGCTTTCCACAGGAGCAGCAATGGGAACTCCATTGCTTTGCACAAAAAAGTCTATTTCAGTCAAGTCTGCATGAGTCTGYGCAGGTCATTGCAGACTGTGTGGCCTTTGCAACTTGAATTATTTTTACTTGTCTTSTTCATGTGAGCCCCCATTGACCTTCAGTGTTTGGAGCTGACATGAGGGAAAGGTGTTCCACCTGCCCGTATTGTCATGTTCTAACTTGCTAAACCCTTAAGAAATGAAATATGTTTTGAAAGCAGCCAATCTTGAGAAAAAAAACTTGACGAATAACTTCAGGGTGGCAAAAGAAATCAACTGCTTAGAGCTGTATGAAACATCAGCTTTATTTCTTTGTAGGTTTGACTCTGAATTTGCAAATACCACTTTGAATTTGTATTCCAGTTGTGACGAGAGTTCCCTCTTCCCTTTAAAAACAAACAAAAACACCAAAAACCAATGAACCAAAAGAAAAAAAAAAACCCAAAAACCACTTTAAAAGACCTCGACTGCTCATGCTGGGAGCAGAGAGGGCTGGTGTCAGAGGTGTCCTGCCTGGGAATTGCTGCTGCGAGACCCTGTCTTTCCTGCTCTAGAAGCGAGCTCATCTCCAACGAGCTGAGCGAGGCAACCTCCTCCCTCCTACCGCTGTGCTGGGAGGATCTCTTTCCTCCCTGCTCCCATACATGATTTAGTTGATGTCAAAAGATATTTCTGGAGAGAAGGTTTTGACTGGGTAACGGCATTTATTTATTTATTTATTTTTCTCAAAACAGGTAGGAAAAATTCAATAAGGCTTTAGATGTCAGGAAAAAATATAGCTAGCTTTTTGAGGCCTTGAATCAGAAAAGCTCATGCTGAAGTTCCCTTTGTTAGGCTAAGAACCAAGGTTTTAATCTTATTTTTAAACTATTTTATTAAATGAAAAATATTCTAAAAATGCAAAAATTCTTTTGAAACAATGGCAGACTGTGAGTGGCACATTATTAAAATGGCACACAGGATGTCTTGTGTTGGCAATATTTGGCCCTTGAAATATTGTGCAGAGGCCTAATCCTTCACTGAGGGCTACACTGAAAGACAGGCTCTAGTGTGGCTTGCCTGAGAGCATGATTTCAAGGAAAATGAATGGCTAAATTTGATCTACTGTAACTTCTTGGTTTATATTGCTTGGAGGTTATATGGGGAAAGTCACCTATGGCTTTTTTTAACCTTTCCCATCGGATATAGGTGAATACTGTACAGCCTAGTGCTTAAAATATAAAATATATTTCAAAAAATAATGAATTTTAGTTCTAAAGAGATTGTGTTTTTATTAGGGATTCCTCRTATCTTTTATTCACAGTGTCATACAGATCATTACATTTTCAAACTTAATTATCTTTATAATCCAGAGCCACACTGCATTTAATGAAATTGTTTTTAACAAYATTTCTTTCTGGTAGCGAGTCGTGATGTGCCGTAATTAGAGCCAATCCTACAGGCAAAAGAATCTTTTCGGAAACAGATGCTCTATTTTCTAACTTTAGTAAAAATATTTATGGCCTTTTAGAATGGTTCATTAGGTACTGCACAGGCAGGCAAGTAAGATGTTAGGTGCATGATTTAATTTGCCAAATCTGTTGAGGGCAAGGCAGCAATTCAAATCGGACAGAAACAGTGCTGAGTCCACAGGAACTGCAGGAGGAGCCATGTGGCTCCCTAGAGAAAAGGTGGGACCAGCTCCTCCGCTCCATCATCCCTAGGGATCTAGGGACTGAGCCACAGCCACAGTGCAGCCTCTCGTGTTCAGTCTGGCCACCATCTCTGCTCCCTTCTCTGGCTGCTCTCAGCACTCAGAGCCCCATTTCCCCCAAAAGGATTTGTCCCCAAAAGGGACACTGTGGGTCCCCTGTGGGCAAACTGAATTTATAGACCATCTCCACTGATGTCTTGCTTCTGTKGTCCCCTGGCCCCTATCAGTGTTCCAGGTTCCCTCCTATTTGGTTGCTGACCACAGAGGTCTGTTCCCAAATCTACCTAGTTTTCTACCCATTCTGGGACCCAGCATCAGTTAGACTTGCATTTTCCCGATGCTTTGCTTGACCCCACTCTGTGTGGTCCTTTATTGGGCAGTATGAGAATTCATGCTATCAGGTAAATATCATAGCCTACCCACAGCATCATCACAGCAGACCACTCAAAATCTGGATTCAAAAGCTGCAAGCCCATGTGCCCCCCTTGCAATTATTTGACCATCTGCACTGCATGGTATCAATTGTTATCCTGTTGATCATCACTTTTTATTGTGCATCTTAATGTCATACATCTAATTCATACACTAGCCCACCCAGTGCACATCTAGTTTTGCATGTCGTATTTGGTTGCTCCTGGTTTGAYACTTGGCTGCAAGCAATTAGCCAAACATGACGTTTAAAGCAGATTTCTAGGTGAAAYTTCAGTGGAATTCAGTGGATTTTCACACTTGCCTTGTGCCCCGCTGGTAGGCACCAGGCATTCAGGCAAGATGACTGCTCCATGTTTTCCAAGTCTCCATAACACTGTATGACTGCAAAAGGGGCAAATCCCTGAGTCTACAGCTTTTCTCCTTCCACCAACTTTGGAAGATACATAGAAGAAAAAGATGTATAGGATCGTTGTGACCTGTGTTTTGGATATAGGATCTAATTCTTCATAGTTCAGAGGGTGCCTAAATCCTTGCTGTCTGCTCACAGGACAGGCTTGCCCAGGCGCCCCTGGGCCCCGTCTGCCTGGGTTGCTCTCAGGACAGTCTGACACCACTTTCTTGCATCCCTTGTTGTGTTGTTCTTTTAGGTTAGAAAAACAAATATTCCTAGTTTTAGGTATATTTTAAAGCAGATGTTGCTCCTTAGGACTTTATCTCTGAGCAACTACTGTGTCACATACCTTAACATTACAAAGTGGAATGGGATTCACTTTGGAAAATGCCAACTTGCCAGTCTGTTGTCTTTGTTTCTCCTGTTGCTCTTYGTCCACAGAAGCCAGACTCATCATTGGTTTTGCTGGGGTTGAGACAGTGCCCTGCAYGCTGCACTGCCTGGCCTGCAAACCACCTCGTGGAACGGCTGCACTGCTCATACCCATCACAGCGGGATGTAATGGAGAAGGAGCCTTATGTCACCGCTCCAAGTGTGCACTGCAATGGATGAGATGCGGCTTGTGAACCGATTCCAGCATGTGCTCAAATCTCATTAGTCCCACCGGCTATTTTCAGCAGCTTTTGGGAGTGCTTCATTACCAGGCATGTARGAAGAGCCTGTCTGGATTAAAGCCTAATCCAAGCTGCAGAAACGTACCTTTTTATGAAACATGATTCCCGTTGACCGCAGCAGAGTTGGTCACCGTTATTGCTCTGGAGATCCTGTTGGAAAGTTTCTGCATCATTCGCTGTGCTCCTCAGAACCAAGCAGGTTCTGAGCAACCAAGCAACCAACCAACCAAGGTTGAAAATAGAAAACTTTTCACCTCTAAAGGCTTAGCTTATAAATTGAGTAGATGGATGAATGATTTACACAATATTTATTTTTACCAACTGATTCTAATTCTTCTAGTTCTTCAATCACRGGATATAAATACCACTGAATTCAGTGGATTTTCATTATTTTCAATAACATAACTTTTCTTGAACAGGCACTGAAGTAGAAGTATATATAATATTATTGCTGAATATTAATTGCTTAGGAATTCATTATGCATTTATTTGCTTTCATTTTTTTCTCTTTAATGGAGTTTACACTTAGCCTCTCTTAAATAGTATCTACTAGAGAAGATGAATGGTTTGCCTGATATTTGCTTTTTTAAGACAAATATTAGAGCAAGAAAGTAGGAACTACATAACAGTGCATATGTGCTGTTCAGTTACAGCCAATATTAATTATAAGATGCTATTCAGAGTATCTCAATAATAAAGTCATAAAGTATCTATCACTTTCCATATGATTTAATTTTCATACTTTAGCAGTTTTAAAAAAATACTCATATAGGGTATTTGAAGAAATAACACTTTTACCCTGCATTACTGAATAACCTGTYTAGTGCATTTGAGCTATATCATAAATGGCTGACATTTATACATTGATTGCATCTTACAGCTTTGGTGGTCCCCTGTAAAATCCTGCAAATGCTRCCTGTTACTCATCTCGTGCATTTCACTTCCCCTTCATTGATTTTTCTGTGTGTAATTTCCTTCTTTTTTTTTTTCTTTTATCCACCATGTATCTGTTTTGCACCTTCAACAATTTTTTGCCTTGACTTCCCTTGCCTTGTCTATCGTAGGTACAACCCAAAGGTRGGATGTATGAGGCAGTCATAAATCTGGATTCTTACTGTGTTTTCTTAGACTATTATACCTCTATCATTTCTCTTTTTTCATGAAGATTTTCAGTTTGACTGGCCAAAGATTTCCTGTTCACATAAAGAACTTTTTCTTTTTAGTTGTTCTTTTTCTTTTTTTTTTTTTGTCTTGAAAACCTCTTTCATTTTGTTTTTGTTGGAAAGCTTAAAAATTATAAGGGAGGAGATAGAAGCAGAGATGAATTTCAACTCTTTTTAAAGAGAGGGGGAAAAAAAGAGATTTTCCTTTTCAAAGAGTCTTCTGGGACAATTTCAATGCTTTCAGYTGACTGTACAGGTTATAATCAGCACGTGATTCATGTGATCTTCTAAAATTACCTAGAAAATAGGGATTTTCACTCAGCCATCATTGTGCTTGGTAATTCCATATAGATTRTACAATAATTCCAAGCTTGCCAGATGTGTTTGTTTTTAACAAGGATGTAGTCACTGCTGCACTTCTAAACAWATATTTCAGATGCCACATAATGCGGGTGATATCTGAAAATCTTTCATTTTGAAATGCTTTGCACTTTCAGTCATTTTCTTGTTTCATATGGCCTTTCCTAAATACTAAAGAGCTCAAAATAACAACCTTAGAAAACGAATACTCCCTTTCAGAAACCTTAAAAACAATTGTTGGAAAGAAGTAGCTGCCCCTGAATGCCAGATATGTTTATTATCATTCATCATTTAGCACTTTTATTTCAGCCGTGTGCGTTTTGGTTAACTATAGCAAACTGCCTTTCCATACATTTTATTTTTTTCTGTTTTAGAAGTGGATGTATTATGTATTTTGGATCTGATTCTTAATTTATTATTCACACTATGACATGCACTTTTCTTGGGACCTCTATATGTTATTATAACAGCTCTGCTTTGGTTATTAAAATAAAAAGCAAATATGGTCAGGTTTTCAATATGTCAAAGAACAGTGCAGAATAAACCACACTTTCTTTTGGTGGAAAGAAACACAGATAATCTTCACTATAGAATGAAGAAAAGACTACTTACCCTCATTTTACAAGGCTTTTTTTGTGTTTACTCAGAAATTTTGTAGGCTGTTTTGACAGCATGAGTACTGCCAAATACAGATTGCCTAATGAATACAAGGTGAGATTGTCAAAGTAGCGTGATGAAGTGTGAAATGACAACAAAAAAACTCATCACCTCCTCTATTCATCTTCATGGTGACTTGAAAAACGATCTCCTCTCATTCAACCATTCCACTTCCTTTGTCTTTTTAGGATTAAATGTACTTGTYTTAAAGATAAAAAGGAGTTTTTATTCATGTTATCCATGAAGAATAACAAAGTTGATAGCAAGATGGATTCACTCAAGGTAACAAGATAATTGGGAACTCAGCTGCAAATAACTGCAAGGACTTTGCTGCAAGGATTTGACTGAGGGTGTCATTTGAAGGCATAAGAGCTGCAAAGGTGGGATGAGGGCCAGAATTTGCTCTGGAAAACTTATATTAATAGAAGCAGGCTGTAAGAGGGAAGAAAACACAGAACCGCAGAAGTCGCATGAACCCAAAACTCCAAATATATAAAAATATAAAACCTGTTAATTCTTTTTGTGTTCAAAACCCTGAATTTATTAATAAAGGATTTAGAGTAGGTTCTGAATTTAGGGGAAAAGATCCTTTTACTCCTTCAAATTAAATGCCAAAGACATGTTGAGAGATAAAGTGTTTGACTACTAAAAGGACAAAGTTTAACTGTGCATATTTACCATTAAAATGCTAATTTCTTTAGAGAATGAAAATAATAAAGAGCCGTTTTTATAATGAAATTATTTTTGAATGCTGAAGTGACTGACTGGCTAAATTGCTTTGTTTTTCTACCAAATGGGTTCACKAGAAGCAGAGATGTTGTCCCTATTCATCAATTCAGTTATAGTCCCACACTGGAGAGAACACAACATGTGATTAACAGACAGCATGATTTCTATTTTTCTTCTCTTATCATCCTCAGTGAGCTCAACATAGTTGTCATTAAGAGAGCCAAGGCAGATTTTTTTCAACGTCTTGGCACTGCCTTCCATTTTCACTGTGTCTGGTCCCTCTCAAGCTTTTAGAGAATTGAATACTTGGAGGCCACTTTCTTTGATGCCTCAGGCTTGTCACTTGTAAGGATTTCRGTAATTTCACCCTCTCCTTCTAAATAGGAGGAAAAGACTGTATGGATGCTCTGACTTTGATTTATAGCCACCATTGCTTCAATCATTTAAAATCAGTTAAATGGCATGTTTAAGTTGCACCAAAATAAGCTACTCTTCAATCAAAATCAGGGGATGAATTTGCTCTAGTTTTTATTACACTATTCCCAAGTAGATATGTGGACAATTCTGAAATTTAAAACCACAGAAAAGCTTCAAAAAGCTTATTTTAAGTCAAAACTTCAACTTGATTTTTTKAAGCTTCCAGAGTAATGTTCCCTTCTTTCTGCTCCATATAAGCTACCTCTCCTACCCTACTTTGCTCTAAATTATTGAAGTCTGCTTTCTTAGAAGCTAATGTGTATGAAAAACAAAGGTCTTCAGAAATGATTATTGTGAGATATCTTAGAAGGGACTGGCTTTCAAAAAATAAATTATCTATCCTTGAAAATTAATAAGATCACTTATTTCTGACAGGGGAAAAAAGATAGAAAAAACCTCTGACTAGTTTTGGAAGCAAAAGCTAAGTTTCTACCTAGTGCAAAGAGGGACATTGACAATTGTAAATTTTGCAGTAGAGAGAATTACTGAGAGACCTGAAATAGCAGATTCTAGCTTTATTTCATAAAATACCTATAAATATGACAGGATTTTGTATGTACTTGTTTTATTTTTGCTCTCAGTTACTGCTGAAGCCTTCTCGTTTTAAGAGGCTGAAAGAGATCAACCATAGTATAAATAACATGCTTAACTCTTCAAAAAATGGTGTATAATACGTTTATGTCAGAAAAGACAGAACGCAGTGGGATTAAAAATCCAGCAGCAGTTTTCCAGGTTACCAGGGGAACCCGTTAATAACTTTGACACTTAAAATGATGTGACCCACTCCTGTTAATAAAAGCTTTACTCCTTCCTTGAACACTCTTTGGAAATCTCTAGTCTTTTGGCTAGAATTTCTCATTGGCCTCTGAAGGCAATGGGAAGCAGTATCTTCTGTCCTCAGGTCTCTCATGAGGTTTATGTGTTTGTGGACTTTTTGTATGTGTTTTCATRTATATGAATATCAATGCTTTTGGAAAGCAGGGATTAACTGGAGAAATGATCCCTATCAGACAGTTTTTCACTCCTCTCCCTTTTTTCCTGCACTTCCCCATTCAAATTCAGGATCTTTCCCGAGGTCAACCATCTGTTCCTACTTCTCCATTCAAATTCCACCTTAGGAGCTATCGCAATAAATGAGTTAGTGCATTCCTTTTATCTAAATGTCTTTAACATACCCGGTGATTTTCSAAGAAGTTCCTCCTTTATTTTCTGGCTGGGCTCCTTACTTGCTCTGGGAATTCAGACTGAAAGAGAGGGGGAAAATCAGCAAGTGTTAGTGAGTGTTCTCTGCTTTTATATTTTTAACAAGTTACCAAGAGTGTGAAGTGAAAATGCAAGGTGAAAGACAGAGCGGGGCCTCCCGGGGGCTCAAGGGGAACTCCAAGTGCTCCCGCTCCACCTGTGGCTCATCCTTGGTCCATRCCCACCGAACCGGCCTGCCAGAAGCCAACACCCCTTGACCGTCAACGTGTTAGAAAGGGTCCCGGTGTCTCGCAAAGCCGCGAATCGCCGTAAGTTTCCCCGGGGCTGCGGCAGGTCCGTTCGCCCAGCGGTGCAGGGCGCGGAG
>NW_020454093.1:12719923-12807730 GCF_003342845.1 Nothoprocta perdicaria
CGCGCCAACAGGTGGGTCGAGCCCCGGCGGCGGCGGCCCGTCCCGCTCCCCGGTGGCGGCTCCGGTGGCGGCGGAGCCCCGAGCCCCGCGGGCTGCCGCTGCCCCCGTGCAGCGGGTCGGAGCGGGCGGACTTGRCGGTSACGAAGAGCGCCGGCWGGTTGTGTTTCCTGGGGACAGTAASGCGCTCCGGGGCGGCTGTGCTGGCATCCTAATCCATAACCGGGAGCAGAACGCCGGCTGGTCGGCGTTTGCTCCTAAACTTCTGCCGTAAGGCGCGACTGGGTTCGCGCTGTGCTCGGGGGCTGCGCGGCTCTGCCCTCGGCGGGAAGTGGGCTGCGCTGGTAGGAGACCCCGTGCCTTGTACCATTGGGTTAGCATTGGTATTAGCTCAACGTCAGGTTAAATAAACTACGAAACGGCAGCTCGCAGCGCTCTGTTTTACAATCAGCTGTTTGTTTGTTCTTTCCTGGACGCTTTTTTTCCCCCCTCTCCCAGTAAGGTGTTAATTAACTATAACTGCCCACTCAACAGAAGCAGAATATGCCCCCAAATCTACAATATGAATCCGTTTGTCTGGTCCCTGAGTTGAGGAGGTCACCTTGCTTTGCAAGTCCTTGCTCGCAGCCTCCTGCTCCCTCTTAAGTGTCTTGGAGAAAGGAGCTTGCGGAGATGCCCAAACTGTCGCATCTCTGAGGCTCCTTATGAGAAAGGTTAATTTGGTATAGCTGCTGTTAGTGTTACAACACTTATTATAGCATTATTTATTATTATAGCATATATTGCAGCTGCTATTTGCTACCATATGTCTTTTGTATCTGTTTTGTTTAAACAACATAGGTGTGTCCTTTTTAAAGACTTTACTCATCTCATAGTCTCTCATAGCCTTTGCAATGTGATATTCTTTTCCTTTCTGTGCTTTTTTTTCTATTAATTGAATATATTGTATAAAGAGTGGTGTTCCTCCAAAGCCTCCATAAAAAACTCTTATCTCAGACCACGTTGGGGCTGTAAAAAGCTTTTCATGTTAATAACTTTTCCTTAACCCACAAGATGTATGATGCTGCGGTTATGAAACACCGCCTGTGATGAGAAAGGATCTGTTTACAATATATTTGGACTTTTACAAGTTAAATTTATTGTTTTAGAGAGGTTTTATTGTTTTTTTTGAGATTGTCATCAAACTTGTGTGCATTTGAAAGCCAGTAATTGCTTGTGATATGCAGCAGAATTAACAGGCTTTCTGACTGCTATCACCAGCATCTTAAGAATTCATCTATCTCAGTAAAATCGCTCAGTTATTTTTTTCCTCATATCTTTTTCTGTAAAGTACATGACTTTTCACAATGGGCTTTGGTCAGAGGTTTCRTGCAGCTTAGACAGTAACAATATCAGCTTTCCTGCTTTGTTAGCATGTCTAAACCTAGCTAGTTCAAAAACTAGCCTACACTAAACAGTAACTGCCAGTTGGTCCCAGTACAGCATTAAGCTGGGCCAGTTCTGGAATTGCCCCCTTATGTTGTGAAAAGGGTTTTGCTCATGTAACAGCCCTGCACAGTCCTGTGAAATCAGCAGCGAAACTGCCCAGATTCCAGTGGCGTAGGCTTGAGACCTTTGAAATTTGTCTTTCTGCTGCCACGAATTACCATAAACCATTATTTGCCTACCTCACTTCTAAAATGCCAGCTGTGGCAAATGCATTTTGGGTGAGTTTGCCCCTTAGGCAGCCTGGCACACAGGCTGTGCGTATCTCTCTGCGTGGCACTCGGGTATCAGTGCAGTGCCAGTACTGCTGTGTCCGGGTAAGCGATTTATTATGATATTCAACATGTCATGTGGAAATACACAGCTTTAGTACAGGGCAAACATTGAACTGATTTCTCCTTTTAAGAAGAACTAATCTGTTGGACATTTGTAATATTTCTTTGTAGGTGTGTGGGGGTTTTTTGTGTGTTTTTTTAATGCTTTGTGAGCACATAGAGACATTTAACACAAGTCTTGCACTCCGAGTACTTAATGTACTTGATTCTACTATATGTAGAATCAGAAACCTCTTGTGTCACATCTCTATAGCTTTCACTTGTGCAGTTTGAACTCATTTGAAAACTAACACTTACTTTCTTCATAAAATTGCTGATGTACCCTGTAAACAGCATTTTCTATTGGTAACAGAAAAGCTACGCGTGTTAAGAGTGTTGTCTTCTTTCCAGCAGCACATAAACTTCTCTTGCAACAATTGGAGCACTGATTTTGAACTTAATTCATCAGAAGTAGAATAAAATACAATTTAGGAATTTGAAAAACATTCCAATACTAATGCTGAAGAAAACTATTGACTTGAAAATGTAATAATAATTTTTCCAAATGGATGCATCATCACTGTTCCAGTATAAAAGATATTTTGCTATACTCAAGAAAAAAATACTTTTAATTAGAAAACATCAGTGCTTTCCTCCCTGCTTAGGAGGAATGCTTGGGGCTGCTATGATATATGTCTGTCTGTTCAAATGTAATGTGATTTTTAGATCTTTGAAAAAAAGGGAAAACTAGAAATGGTATTCAGGTATGTCAATATTTAAACAATACAGTTGAAGATAGTGTTCATATTCCTTTTAATAACATGACTAATCACATATGTGTGAGATTTTCTTTTTTTTGGTCAATTCTTAACTCAATGCAGACACAAATTCATACTACTTATCAGCACTTGCACGTCTATGTGCCAGACTTTGTCAGGGTCCCAGTGAATTCATTCACTTGTTTTGTTCTCAGTATTTCTATTTAAATGTTCTTAGGTTCCTAAAATCGGAAATGTTGTATGTGGGCAGAATTCTCCACTATACCTTCTTTCAGTGTTGTCAGTAAGAAACTTTTGCATCTAGATTTGTTCCGAATGTATGAGAATGATTCCTTGTACCATGTTTTCTACTTTGATGCTGTTTGTATCTTGTTTCCCATGTATTGCAAATGACAGATTTTCCCCGAGTGGCAACTAAATAACCTCTTAACTACCAGAAAATAGTAGCATACATATTTAATCTTCTGTTGCTGTGATAATGAGAACGTGAACGGATGTGTTCTTACGAATTCTGGCCAAGATATATGTCTCTTCATGTTTGTAAACTGCCTTTGTGTGGCGAAAGCCACAGCAGTTCAGGTGAGAGAAAGGTGAAGGTCTATTTTTGGAGGGTAATTTTGGTAGTTGGAAAAGTGTAGTTTTGTTGAATGCTTGTGCCTGTTTGGCTAAAATGAAAAACAGTATTCCCTAGCTAATTCTGATCTGTTAATGACCTCCTCTTATCTAAGTTGAGGATATGAACCATGTGTAATGCAGTAAAATACAGTAGATCTCGGTAGACAGCATTTCCCTGTGAGCTGATCCACTTACTCAACAATTAACTTTATTGATAATCTTTATATGTATATATCTGTTTTTAGAAATTTGAGTTTTTACATACATCATTTATATTAATAATATATATTATATGCATAATATGTTACCCTTTTCCCTGATGCTATTTCTAATATTCCATAACCCTGAGAAGTATTTAGGAATAATTTATGATAGGAGAATATTCTCTTCCTCCCCAAGCAGCTAATCGTTCTGCTGAAATTGGTGCTTCCATAAGTTCTGCCTTATGAGCAATTTAGGCCTGTACTAAGGGCATGTCTGTAGTTCCTGTAGTGCAGGTAATATCTTCTGAATGATTTTGAGACTGGAAATACAGTTTGTGTGCATAATTCGGGGAGTCAGGACCCTCCTGGGTTCTGTTTCATATCTTCCTTTGAGTAGATGGAGCCTTTGCCATTAACACGTGTGCTCTCATCACCTGAGGTTTGGCTGTGAGCAGTACAATTCTGAGTGAAAATTACTTTCATGGTGACACCAGCCTGGCAGCCTGGTTTGCTTAATGTAGTTCCTGATGAGGAGTGCGTTGGATCTGAATAACTTCTTCTGGCTCTCAGATGGGATTATTTTTTTTCTTCTATCTTGACCTATACCGTCCTTTGTCCATCTGCCAGAAAGCAATTACTTAGACAAAGCAGAGCTAAAGTTGGCTCATTTTAAATGAGAAGGCGCTGTTGGCAGGTGGAATTTGTTATGTGCTACCCAGATTTAGGAAGAGACTCTGTGACTTGGAATTTCTATTTTTCGCTCTCCCACCATCATCGTGCCTAGAAARGAAAAACAAGATCTCATAGAGAATAGGCATGTAAAAAGGGAGGATCAAATGTGGATGATTTTTAGTTAATGTATTAAGATATTGGAGATGGTACCTGGAGACTGGAGAAAACCATTTATGTTATTGTAGCTGGAATATTTTAGCCATAGTGTGTAGTGCTGAATAACTGCTCGGTTTCAAATGATATTTTAAATTCCTCTTTTCTATTGTAGTGTCTTGCACGTGTTCAAGTGATTACTTCTGGGGTGGATGTTTCTTATTCTTAGCCTCATGGGAAGCTTTTTTCATCTTAAAGCTAGAAATACTTCCTTTACAGTTTCCTTAAAAAAACTTTTTTACTGCTTATAAAGATCTTTAAATTTGAACTTGAATAGGCAGTGAGCATGATTATTCTTCAAATGAAGCATAATTGTATGCAGGAAGCACCTGGATCCTGTTTCATCCTTAAATGTCCACTAGTGGTCAACAGAGTTCCTCCACTTTGCTTTCTGGCATCTCATTTGATATAAAATTAGTTCTGTTTAGAACTTCTAATTTATAATGCAGGTAAATTTATAAGTTCATAATGCAGGTTGCCCTTTTGACCTATGCATCAAATATTTGAAAGAGATTTTTCTTTTTCCAGTGCATTCTGTATCTTATTTTTTCCCCCACCTGAAATAGTACTTTTTGTCTTGTTTTCAGGTGAGAAAATGAATGTCAAAGTCATTCAGTCAAGGATATGACTCTCAAGACTCCTTTTTTGTCTTTCCTGTGTGATGAGSTTCTCTTTATATTGGCTTTATCCATTAAAGAGCCTCTCGGTGGCCCTGCACGTGCTGMTGTGTCAACTCCAACACTCTGAGAAATACTGGTCTTTATTTTCCTGTGACATTCACTGCTAATTTCTGCTGTTATGGCACATTCCTAGCACGCACAGAGTGAATCTGGTTCCCTGTTTTGCCTTAAAAATCAAGCACATCAGTTGCCCATTTCCTACAAGACGTGGTTGGTGACCACGTTTGCTCGTGTTCCCAAGGAGCGACCTACGCTTTGCACTGGTCCCTGTCCTCCCTGTCTCCTCTGGCTGGGGTCCAGGAGAGCCGATGTCTCCTGTGGCCCTGCCGAGCATCCCGCTGCCTTGGCAGGAGGTGGAGCGGGGGGAATGSCTTCCTTGCCATCTGGAGTCAGTCCTTTCTCTCCACCCCGTTGACTTCCTATTTCATTTAATACTCTTGGTTGAAAACGTTTTTACTGCTTTGTGTGTGTATCCAACCTGTCCTTACTTCTAATATATTTTAGTTCAGTGAATGTTTTATGTTTGGTAACTTTTTGCGGTTTTTACAATAGTGCCACTTGTGTTTTATTGCATTTTTACTTGTATTTTATTGTATTGTACAAAATGATCATTGCTTTACAGGTGTTCAGGGACACCAAAACTGCATCAGCAAGTGCATATACAAAGCAGGCAAAATTATGAAACTCCAAGCGTAAATGTTCATAGAAGGCTTTCCATATTTAAAGGAAAAAAAGCAATCTTTATTTCTCAAAAAAAAGAGATATTAATTAAACTTTAACTACTTAACTAGTTATCGATTACATGTATTTACCAAATACTTTCCTGATTCAGCAGAGGGAATTAACATTTTGTCCTTAACATTTCTACTCGTCGAAGAGCAGCCAGTTTAGCAAGGATAACCTCTAAGCCCATCCTGTCCTGTCTTCTCAGGAGTCACAAGCTATAGGGGCTCGGTTTGTGAACAGACCTGCAGGCTTAGCATGCAGTCTGTGGGATACTGTCATTTGGAAGAAAGAGGGATTTTAATTTAAACTTTCCCAAGAGGGAAGAATTTTTTTTTCATTTGACCTTGGTTTCCTCCGATGTTTTTCAATATTTGAATAGCTGTACAGTATCAACTAATAAGCATATAAAAATGGTGAAATGTTGGGGATAAATCAGTGTAAACAAATGCAATGAAACACTTATTTTTCTTCCTCAGAAGGAGGATTCTGTTTTTTCATTCCTGAGAAGGAAAATCTCCAGTCAGAAATTGGCATCAATGGTGATTTCCTCTGGGGCGCTTCAGTGATGAATAGCTCGTATATGTATGGTTCGTATATGAATAGCTCGTATATATATATATATATATATATATGCTGGTGATAGAGACCTGTACAGGTGCTGCATATCTTCCCGCAGCTAGACAAACTTGATGTCATATTTTTATAGCAGGGATTCAGTTTGCTTTTCAGAAACAGATAGGTAGAAAAATAATCATTTGTGCTACAAAGTGACTGGGAAATCTGAAGGCTTTTTCTTTTCTTTGTTGTTGTTTTGTTAATTTGTGGGTTTTTTTTTTTTTTTTTTTTTTTTTTTTTTTTTTTTTTTTTTTTTTTTGCCATTTGTCATATGGGAGAATAGCTAAACAACGAAAGCATCTAACTGAAATTCATGCTAGTCTTAGTAGTCCCTCCTTAGATAACTGGCATCTGCCCGAAGTGTTTGAGGCAAAGCTCAGTGTGTTTTCTCCAAAGAATACTGTTTTTCATTGACGGGGACCTGTGTGCTGAAGATGCTGACTGCTTTTGGCTCCCATGGATGCTGAGGGTGTTTTGCATTTCCTCAGATCAGGTCCATGTATCCTAAAAGAATCTTTATATAATGTTCCTTTTGCAATGTAGCAGCATGCCATAACCACATAAAAGTTGTTTTTCTCAGTGTGAAATGGGATCTGTTTTATTTTCKTCTTCTAGAAGTACGGATTCTATCTCTTCCTGCCTAGATTAAAACAATCTCCTGGTTTTCATCATGATCTAATTTAAAAYAAATCTCTGGGACGCTTTTCACATTCATTGCCACCCTTTTGAATGTGTCTAGTCATGTTAAATAATGCTTGATCTTTGCTTCATCTAACAGTTTATTGTTTTAGCTTGCATTCTTTGTGCTTCAGCGCTGTAGCCATTTGAACTGTGAAGTAAAATACTTCCAGTAGTAACTGGAAGAAGGGAGAAAGAGAGGTTTCATCTGCTGTGGTAGCAGATTAAGCTCCATCCTGCATGCAACGCTTACTAGGGTGTTTCGGATGATCGGAGATGTATGCAGTGCTGCTACAAAGGCAAAAGCCTATTCAGGAGGTTTATGGGATGATAAATTATTCTCACAATTTAAAAAAGCTAAGAAAAAATCCATTGAACTGTCCTGACCTTTAAATAAAGTCAATAGCATGTTCTTACACAGCAAAGTGCAGTGGGGTAAAAAGCATACTTTATGGTTTATATTCTTGCCCTGTTATCATCTATGATTTGTTCATATTTTGGTAGAAGATTTGTTTTAAATTTTACTAAATGTTTGGCATGTGACTTTATTTTGGCAGCCAGACAGCTTGTCTTATAACTACAAATAGTTACTAAGCTGTGATTTAAGTGAGAGTAGGAAAATGTTTAGTTTCGTGATTTACATGTAATACTATGCATTCAAACTGTGTGATTAATATGTCTCAGAGTGTTTTAATTTGGCGTTTTTTGCCAAATCCTTTTTGTTAAAAGTTTTGATTCTGCAGAAAAAAAAAAAAAAAAAAAAACCAAACTTTCAGTTAGTTTGGGTGTTCACACTAAAGCCAAGTGACATGTTTGTACATCTTCTGCTTTTGATGGAATAATAGCTGCTTCTAGTTGCTAGCATAGGAATTCCAATATTTGCTCTTTTAAGATTCCTTATTTCTTCCTGTTGAAGCCCTTAAATTTTTTAAGAGTAGTTGTTCTAGTYGTGCAGAACTTGTTCACAAAAACGTGCTGTCTCAGAAGCTGTTCAAGCTAAGAGAATTGAATTCCTTTCACATCCCATGTGCAGATGCCTGTTCCCATCACACAGTCTAAACAGGGAGCTTTTGTATTGTCTCCTTCAGACCTGAGGGGTCAATACTGACCCCTCAGGATGGGCCTGTCTGTGCACAACACTGCATCGTGAAATCGCTTTGAAGCTGGTGCAGAAGGCAGCTGCCTGCTGCTGTTTCCCTGTCTGGAAGGCAGTGGAAGGCTTTGCTGGAGTTCTGCTTTGCACACTTGGACTGCAGGACTGAATCATTAGCTGCTGCRCTGGGATGAGCCAGAGCTGCGTGAAGCTGGTTTTGAACAGGAATTCTTTTGCAGAAATTCTTTTGTCCATTCCCACCGCAGAAGGAGGGGAGGGATGCTGAGCGGAAGTTCTCCTGGAGGCAAAGTTCACATCAGCTGGATTTTCGTTGGAGGACATTAACAGTGAAGTGTGTTCATCTCCATCCAGCTGAGCTTAAAAAAAAAAAAAAAAAGTGCTTTTCTTGTGGGTTGTTTGTTGGATCTCCAGAACAGAACCTGTTCTCTGCACTTGCCCACTGGAATTCACGAATTCACTGTGCTTGCTGCCAGTGTATGGCTGATCTCAGAGTACAACCTTGCATTCAGAATACCTTTTTAATCAGCAAACTGTATGCTTAAATTCAGGACTGTTTGGACCGTGTATATTTGTATTAAAAAAACTTGTACTTTTTATACAAGTTTTTTTTTTATTATTATTATTTTTTAATACAATTTTTTATTTGTATAAAAAAACCTTTTTTTTTTAATTGTATTTCAGCTTTCCCCCCTATTTGGCATACCTCTCTCCAGGGTCGAAATGGAGGCTTTTCCATGCATGGGGATGCTCAGTTTTGATGAAATTTAGTCTGCAAAGTATTGCCCAGTTGGAGTTCTGACTTTCTTTACTTAGGCTGTAAAATTGACAGCCTTTATACTTTATAGTGGGAGAGCTGGTTTTCAAATGAGACCTGGCTGGGCTGGGAATAGGGAACCCAATATTTTGATCTTCTAGTTATGCTTCAAGGCTTATCTAGTTGTGCAGGCTTTTGCTGTGAGAGGGATTTGGACTCATGCCGTTGTAGTGAAGTGTTATTTATTTAGTGCATGTGCCCAGTGAGTGTTTTCAGAAGCACATTTTATAATTTGACAATAAATAAACAGAAATCGAGCCAGCCTCAATGGTTTTTGGATATAGCAGGGAAATCGGGAAAGTAAGCCAAGGGACTGTATGAAGGACATCAACAGCGCATGTACAAATGAACACTACYGTTTCCAATGAGTAAGAAGCAGGAATCCCCTTAGAAATCACAATTCTAACAATATGGAGAAAACTGGAATTTCTATGATCTGTTGCAATGACCTGAGTGTTAATGATGCAGCCTCTCTTGACAGGAAACCTTGTGARTATGAACTGATAAAACCAAGACATTGGAATCGTTTTAAAACTTGGGATAGTGCTACAGTGCTACTGGGGAGGGATATTTTGGTTTTGTCCCATTCTATATCCTCCTYCCCACACTACTTTCTGGCCTATGCTTAGACATTTTTGAGCCAAAAAGTTGTATTCCAATTATTACTTTGTATAAGCCTTTATCGACTATTTTCTTTAGTGATTTTCCACGTGCTGTCCCTAGGCTGTAATGAGGCTGTGCTGAGGTTGGTCAGTGATGGGGAACTTGACTGGGGCAAGAGAACTCTGAGGACAAGTTTGTGTCCTTGCTTTTGGGACTGTTTCGACACTTTTCGACACTAAATAAGCAACTGACAGAGCGCCAGGTGCTGTCCTGGGAGCAATAACTGGAGCCTGAAAGCATCCGTGGTGGCAGAGCTGGGCTGTGCAGCCCTGATGTTATTCCTGCTYGTGGCCTCCTGGGCTGGCAAGCCTTGTGCTCCGTGCTGCTGACTTGMAGGGCTGCATTGATGTCCTACCCCTTCTCTCAGCCCTTGTGGCAGCCTTGCTAAATTCCCAGTTCATATTTGTCCATTCTCCTGCTTTGGGAGTTAAATAAATCCTTCCAAATCTCACGCGTTGTACCACCACCCCAGAGGAGCTAACCTCTGCAGAGGCTTCTCTCTGGTCCAGGCTGCTTCTCCAGTAAGTTTGAGGCCGCAGTAAGTCAATGGGGTCTTTTTCAGAACTGTGAATTTTATCTCTTTTTTTTTTTGGCATTTGTTTCCTCTGCTGTTCTCAGGAMATAGAAGAAGAAGAAAAAACAAAACCTAAATGCAATCCATTTTACACAGACTTTTGCACTGTGGGCCATTTCAACTCTGTTTTAACAGTGTGAGATATTGACTGCAAATACTTTGTTAGAGAATATATAAAGCTAGTAGAAATATGGAGGCATGTTCTTCTAACATGTTCAAAAATAAGTGGGGAGGGGCAATCAAATCTCTTACAGATAATGAAACTATGAGCCCTCATAATGTAGGAGGCAAGCAAAATCATTTCCAAAACCCCCACCAATATATGAACAAACCAAGAAATGTCATTTGGATGGAGAGAAGCAAACATTAAGATGCTAGAAATAAGCATTTTGCAGCAGCTCAACCCAGTCCACAGGTAAATATTTTTGGATGTTTTGCTGAATAATACAATTCACCAGCCACCAGGATCAGATTCAGCCTTAATGTCTGAGACTGCTGGGTCTAATTTTCCACTACTTTATTCCTTGTTTAAGTGCAGGTCTGTATGAAGTGTCACTAAATCAGAGCAGTAGCGCTGCATTTTTGCTCTGTGCAGTGTATGTAACTGTGCTGTGCAGAACTGAGTCTATTTTGGTTAGCTCTTGATGAATAAATTGCTTTGAGCAGATGAAGAAAGCAATGCTGATTAGATGATGATGGACTTAAATATGGCCCTCTAAAATACCAAGTGCAACTTATTTGTCAAAAAGATGAGTAGCAGATGAAGTTGGTTGCCTCCAGTCTTTAACTGGACCTTTGTGAAATAGCTGCGTGGAAGAAAGTTTAATCTGCCTTCAAAGAGCTGGAAAAAAAATCGAAAGATGTAAAATTTAGCCTTTACCAAAAGTTCCATTGTCTTTGATTATGACCTTTGTACAGATTAAGGAAAAACTAGATGAGACAAGCAGGATTTGGGATCTTACCTATTTTACTTGGAAGTCATCAGACAGATGCACTTTGGCTGATGGTGCTAGTTGAGGCCCTTGGTCTTTGTGATTGTAATGAGTTAAGGAGAGGGACGCTGGCAGACTTCACTACATATGTAATCATATAAGATAAATTCATATAGAGAAAAAGATTATAAAACAGAATAAACCATTGTGGTTTTTTTTTTTTTTTTCCCCATCAGCCTGGGTATCAATATGTGCTTTCTCTAAAACATGGTAAGGAAATGGAGTTTTTGAGACTGCTGAGTCCAAATATCGTCTCCTAAACCCAAGTTCCTATCTGCAGATTAGAAAATGAATGCTACCAGCTTTATTTCCATCGTCTTGCAAAGCACTGCTTCAAAAAGCATCTAGCACACATCCTGGGAGTGATTTGCTGACTGATTTCACTGCTAAGGCTTGAGCAAAAGCAGAGGAAAATCTGTGCTGAGAAAGAGGATGCATACATATTACACTGYTGTAAGGGAAAAAGAGTGAAATTCACAATAAGAAATGGGCATTTTACTGCTAAATAAAAGAATATACCGAAGTACTTCAGCTGTTGAATTTATGTGGGGGTGTTGGAAAGAATTTTTTTATTTTGTAGTAATTCTTATATATGTTCTCAAAAGGTACATCATGGTGGTATCACTTTCTAATACATTTTGTCTTTTGGATCTCTATTTGGGAAGAATTTTCTGTATAGCATTGCTGCCAAGGCCCATCTTTTAAAAATATGAAAGCAACAAAATTCATTAGGAAGAAGTTTAAGTAAATTCTATGATAAACCATATAAAAAAAAGGCTTACATGAACTCCTGCTGCATGTAGCTGTGCTTCCAYGATCCTCTGATAAGACCAAGTTATTTTGCATTGTAGAAGTATTCCATGAATGCCAAGGTAGGATATTTCAAATTAAAACTTTTGATRGAGGATATTTTTATAGCTACCAAATTTAGATCAGGATATGAAATTGCTGAGGGCATAATATGATATTTGCCAGTAGGACTGTGCCTGCTGTCACATACTTCTTGCTTGCCACTTTTGACAGAGAATTCATGTTGCCTTTAGAGGAGTGAGCTTCAAGTATTTTAGGGGGGCTGATGAAAGACTTTGGCAACACTTCTTTTTTTTTTTTTTTTTTTTTTTTTTTTTTTTAAGGGCACATCAGGACAACAGTAAACGGGTTTAAATCTTGTCAGTAGCTCTACAACCAGTCAGTTTGAAAGTATTATGGAAGAAGATGGAACTGAATTGATTAAATTGAGTCCTCACTGAATTATGGTAGTAATAAAATAGAAGGAACACATGAGTAAAACAGTAGTGCCTATTGGGCCATAGTGAAACAAATGTTTGGGTAAAAATGTAACTGAATAAGCTGGGACCGAATCATAAAATTATTTGAAAGATGCCTATTTGGCAGAACYGAACTTTAGGACTGGTAGTGCAGGAAGACATATGGGGGAGATGATGGCTGTGATGTTTGTATGTGAGACTGGGTAGAAATGGTCACTGCAGTTTTCAGCTGTGTATTGAGAAGCTTTGTGTGCTAAACTTTGTGTGCAGCAGCCTTACCTGGCCACACGCAGTATGTTGTATTCATCGGTGCTAGAAGGACAGACAGAGGATGGAAGAGAGGTGACAAAGTTCCTTTATGATACTGAGGTGTGGGGATAGGAAGGGAAGTAGGAGAAGTGTCATGGTGTACGTCTGGGCATAACTCTGGAAATAACAAAAATCAATCAACAAAATGTGATTTTACAGTTATAATGAGAGAAAATAAAAACGATGGATTAACACGATGCTTCATTCAAAGAGATGAAATGAGATATGATTTCTTTGAGCCCCTTTAAGCTTGGCTTATAGTAGAATAGGAAGCCATCATGTTAACGAGTTGGGGGTTCTGGCTGATCTCRGAAACTATTGCTCATCTCATCCTCTCCATATTCATCTTCAAGAAACCTAGGTAAAAATTTAATGATTCTTCAACCAACTGCAGTTTTATAATAGACTATATATTAAAATAATCCATATGAAAATGCTTAATTGCTCTTGAGGAACCTAGCATATTCAATCTGTTTGAAGCTCCAGCCTAGCACAGCTTCACCACCACCCTGCACTGACTTTGCCTATCAGTTCTTTGCCAGCCTCAGCCATCCATCCTCCTAGGAAATGACACTGCCCATGGACAGTGTCATAGTGATGCCATTGAGCTTCAATCTGCAGCCATATGAGGAGCTCTCTACAGTGGGTTGACAGTGCATTAGTGCTGGTTTACTTGTGAGAGAACTTTTATGGAGAGCTTTTAGAAAATGCTTCAGGGCTGAGAAGTGTTGATCCATGTCTCATTGATTTCTGTCAACTTGCGGTCACCTTCTGGCAAAAGAATATTTAGGAGGGCTAAATTAGGGAATAGCAATTAAGATTGTTTATAATCTTTCTTCAAGGGCAAGATTGGAGTAGATACTCTAAATTCAGAGAGCTGCTAATGCAAATTGTGTGTAAATTAYTGTAACTTATCGTGTAAAATTCATGCTGCTAGGACTTCGGGAAGGTTGTTTTTTCCATGCTGCCCAAAAAGTGTCGGTGGATTTGGGATGATTTAACTAGCGTACATGGCTTGACCTGCTCTGAGCTCTTCTCTGCAGGTGGCATCAGAAGCTCTGTGAATGCTGCTCTTCAGGGAAGTTTTGTGTTGAGTAGCCTAGCCTGGTAAAGAGCCAAGATCTACGACCTTGTAGCTTCTCTATAGACAGGCTGGTGTATAATAATACCTAGACTGTTGAATTGGAGCTCAAGAGCTATGCAGCAATCGGTCACTGTAGAGAACAAAATTTTAATTTTTTTTTCTCTCACTAGTGAATATTTGCATCAGTGGGCTTACTTGCACCTTAGAAAATGGCTCTGAGAAAGTGACGCATGAAGAACACAGTTTAGCCTTAACTTGTCATTGCTGTAATTCAGCTGAGATTTAAATTCATGCCTTAACGTTTTCCTGGAATTAAGCCATGTTCTGGCTTGAAAGAAAAACTAAAGCAGGGCACATGTGAGGAATATATTGCACTTAAATGTAATACTGCTCTCCAAGTTATGGTAATACTTGTAGGTTGCTGTCCTTGAGCTATGGGGAACACAGGACCGAGCGCTGTCACAGGGCCGTCTCCTGCCAGCCAGGCTGTGTACAGCTTGCTGCCCTTCATTCCTGAGCTAGGCAGACTGAATCATTATTTCTGGCTCCTGCCTACGCTGTCCTTGCTGGTCTGCCTGCTGTTCAGCCTTAATCACATGGAAGAACCTCTGCGAGGACCAGGCAGAGAGGAAAATTTGTAAAAGACTTTTCCATGAGTGTCTTGCCTGACAGGGGATGAAGACCTAACTAGAGGTTCAGTGATGTGGGGAGGAAGGGTGTCTTCCTTTCTAAAGCTTGTCTTGCCAAAATGCATACCTAAAAAGAATTTCTCTTAGTTTTAATTTACCCTGTTCCTGAATGCATATTGTTAAGACACTGTGATGCCGAGCAGGGAGCCCGTATGATATTAAATTACCCTCTTCTTTTAGAGGGTGATGGTAATTTCTTGAGCTTTTCTTTAATCTAAAAAGAATAAACAMAAGAAAAAAGAGAAAAGACAAACTCCAAATAACTAGCATGGTATTTGTTGTTCTGTTTGGACTACCTAAACAGCCCTTCCATCCCTAGTATAATGTACAATATACTCTTGTAAAGACATGCCTTTCAAAGGATATTTAGTCAAATATCCTTTGATACTTGACAATGTCCTAACAGACGTTGCAATATTATTTTATGTAAGAGACTGTGTTTCTTACCATACCATATTCCATAGGAGCCTGGCTACCGAAGAAGAGCATATTACCGTGTAATATGCCAGTGTGGAAGTTTACAGCATTAAGCAGATGAATTACCTAGCCCTGGAGAAGAGGACAGTCTGAGGTTGTCTTTGCTGCTCCTGGGTATACACTGTGCCCCAGTGTGCTTGGATTCAGGGTTCAGTTGAAGAGAACATCCCCTAAGTTGAGAATAAGCTGTCCTTTTAAAACTTTTAATAACACATTTTCTGGTGATATTAGAAATAATGCAATCCTGAGGAAGCTGTTTGCTATATCAAGACCGCAAAGAAGTATGGTGTTAAAGAGACCCTATGAGATTCATATTTTTGGTGGAGGTGTCTTTTCCGACAGAGYATGAAAATGTTTGAGTCTGATTAAAGAATATGAGCAATGTTTTTCTCAGAATGGCTCACCAGTAGGAACATAACTATCACAGTATGCTCTGGGGGTAGTCAGGAAATGAAATAAAAATGCAGTTTTTACTCCATATATATTCAACTTGGAATTAAACGGTACATTTTTACGAAAGAGGCAGCTAGCACAACTGATGCATGGAAAAGTGAGATCTGTTAAAGCAAGATTAGATTTTTTTTTTTCTTTTTCCAGAAAAAAATGCCCTTACCTCAGCACGAGCCTGCAGGATGCTGCAGATCTCATCCCAAGGGGTTCTTCTGTGGTGTGCAGCAGTCTAGCACGAGTAGACACTCTATATTATAGTTTGTGACCAGTGAACCTAATCTGAAATCCTGCAAGACTTTTGTTCTCTATATCTCATAAAATTGCATACTGTCAGAGGAAGAATTTGTAAATAAGTGAGTTTTTTTTTAATTCATTGGTAATTGTCAAAAAGTAAGGGGGGAAAAAGGAATACTTTATTTGGATTGGAAAGATATAAACTTCCTGACTTGAAATGAAAAGTTTCACTTTAGTGTCGAGTCAGTTTAAATATGCTAACTCCATAATGTCAAGATACATTAAAAAAAAAAAAAAAAAAAAAAAAAAAAAAAAAAAAAAGAAGTTATTTCAAACCAAGATGATGTTTTACAGCATTGTAAAAATAGCTGTACTGTTTTGGACCCGTTGCCCATCTTACTATTATTTTGCTTTCCAACAGTAGCTCTATGAAGACTCATAGGAAAATGCAAGAGTAGGTGAGCAGATCTKCTTTTTTTCTATAAATATTCTTGCAGTTTCTGACTACTAAAAATGGCATTTTTTTAATTTTAATTTTAATCTTTTAATTTTTATTTATTTTTTAAATCAGTGAAATATTAGCAAATCTTCTAGATGTTTTGGTGATGCTGCTTGGAGCTATACTTGATTTTTTGAAGATCATGGAAAGTGTCCACCTGTTTTCTTCAGAAAGTCTCTGTGACTTAAGTCGCTTTTTATTCTGTAAGTTTTTTCAGCTCTCAGAGGTTTATAGCTTTTGGGTAGTTTTACAAACAGGGCATTTCTCATAAATGACATTTGTGGGGAGCTGAATACTGCCATGCAGTATGCTTTACGCCATTGAAACTTTCCACATTAAGCTTCTATTTTAAAGCTTTTTCAAAATGAAGCTTACAACTAGGAATCTGTTCGTTTTTCTGTGATGTCTGTAGTATATAAAAAAAAATCACATTCTGCTGCATATTTAAACTGTCTTTGTGTGGACTTAAATCAGAAGTAGACCTACAGGATGGAGACTCTTGAGAAAGAGCCAAGAGGAGGTGAAAATGTTTGAGAACTATATAGTTTTCAGCTTCCAGAATTTTAAATCCACTCCTTTGTAGCTGGTTGTTGTGGGCAATTTTTGTTGAACATCCTGTATCTTGTTCTAATATGATTTTGGTGTGAATCTGCAGATGTGGTCAATAGAAATACCCTCGGGTATTTCTGCTTTGTAAACCCACCATGTAAGACTACTTTCCTCAAAAAATAACACCTTGTAGGCATGTTTGAACAATAAAAAGTGTAAGCTTAGATTGATAGGTGATCTCACATAAAAAATTAATGCTAACTTTTACTGATTTCAGTACGAGGGAATACTCAGTACACTAGACGACATGTTTTGCTAGTTTAAAACCAGTGATCCAACATTTAATACTTTCTGTATTTTTCTTCAAGACTTGGTAAGTGTGCTACTGTCACAATTTTGCAGAGACTTTTGAGATAACTGTGACAGAAGCCAAACCATTATTGCTTATTTAAAAAAAACACAAAAAATTGCAAAAAGTAGAGGCTACTCCTAGCACGATTATGAGAATGATGCATTTTGATGCCGTTCTTTTGCTGTTAGCTGTTAACTTCAGTAGTTACTTTATGTCAATGCATAAATAACTGATTTACTTGTAGGTGTTCAAAGGAAGTGAATCATAGTCTCTTAGAAGCCTGAGTTTGGTTTTAGAAGTCAGAAACAGATGCTGATTTCTGAAAATACTCACTGAGGGCAAAATGCAGAGAATATCTGGGCTGACACAGTTTTGCGTTCCAGGTTGAACAAGGAGTGGTAATTGTAGCACAGTTAATCAGGAATGATCAGGAAYGTTTAATTGTGGCTGAAACTATTTCTTCAACTTTTGATTGTTAACTTAAATATTGTTCAACTTGTTTATTTACGCAATAAAAACAATCTAGTTGACTTTTCATATTTTTGCTTTCTTTAGTCTTACTGTGTTTTGGCATTATTTACAAAAAWCTTATCTTCAATCTATAAGAAAATCGATAACAAAAAATCATTAAGAAAATTKGTAAGAGTTTTTCCTTGGATTTTTGTTTACCCCCAAGCAGATTAAGATCTAAAATATGGGTGGTTTAGAATTAATTGCCAAGCACKGAAGGATTTGAACTCAGAGGAAGTTAGCAGGAAGATAATGCTGGGTGAAGGCATGAAAATTGCATTGTATTTAGTAACTTGTGTTGAGATTTTTTGGCTGATGTTTAGTCCTTCAAGTATTATATTTGCTTAGTTAGATTTGTGCCCTCAAGACASTTTATTTCTCATTTTCTTATGCTGTAATTCAAGTTTATATTCTCAAAACAAAGTGTCAGTTTGTGAATAGGTACGATATTTCTATGATCATGGTTCAGTAGGTTGAAGAAAATTGGGAAACTAAGTTAAATGTGTGCAAAGTTACTTATTGAACGCAATGACCTGGCAAACTTTGCTGAGCACTAATACAGCCTTTCTTTTGGGAAGCAGCTGAATGAACGTAAAACTAATCTGCAGGAGTTTACTCACCATTGCCTTCTGTAAGGACTGCTCCTAGGAGAACAAGAGTGATCAATCTCACTGATAAGTTTGGCCCAAAATGCAGGTAGTATTATTAGTTACTGTCAAATTTGCTCTTTCAAAGCAAACTGTGGACTAAGCTATGTAATATAAGGGGTGAATCTGTATGCTTGGAGTATGTAGTACCTGAGCTGGCTTCACTAGGTTTATCGGTCAGATTTATACAAAACATGGGGACTCTTGGTCATGGTCAACTCTTCACAGCAGTGTGTTGGGTTTGTACACATCAGGTGAGGCGTGCAGGCTTCACAGAAGATTTGTGAAGTCTTTTTGCTTGCAAAAGATTTGCCTGAACTTCATGAAGTTGTAAAGCGTGAGGACTTGCAGCATAAATAATTCTGTTACAAAATAATGAGAAAAACCACGTGTATGTGAGTGTGTGTTGTGTTTCTGCATAAATACACGAGCGTGTGTGCATGTGTGTGCACCCCATGAAGGCACAAAGCCTTTGCACTAGGTGGCCAGCAAAAGGTAAAGTTAATATGCCTAATTCTTTGCTTAATGTTTAAGTGCCAGATTCTCATGCATTTTTTTCAGGCTTCCAGGTGTTTAATATCAAGTGGTAGTTTATAGAATGCAAGTATTTTTCTGTGGTATTTAGCAGTGGTAAGTACATATCAGCCATTCTGGGACGTTTTGCTGGCTCATGCTCTAGTAACACTCTTATGTGATTTTATTTTCCTGGGGGTTGGTAAAGATATAAATGTGGAAATTTCAAATGCCCTCTGAGTTCACCAGCTCATAATCTCTGGAAATGAAAATTAGGCCAATGCTGAATTCTATGGACATGCTGCTCAAAACTGACTTATCTGAACCTTAAATAAACACATGTGGACTTGTCTGAGGACATGAAGTTTTTATGCTTTCAAGGCATTTTGAATGGAGTGTCATTATATGATCAAGTCCCTGGTAACTCCCCCTGAGTTTGCACAGGCCAGAATACAGGTGGTCTCACTCTGTCTGGGTTTCCTAATTTGATCAGATTCAGAGATTCTCGGAGAGGGCAATGAATAGGGCTAGGATATAAGAGGATTGCATGAATTCATTATAGCCTTATAGAAATTGCTGTACAAGTTGCAAGGTGACTCTAAGGTCCCACACAGAGAAATCCTGCACATCTCCACTTATATATGTAATTCATCCATTGATCTATTTTCTAACTATTGTGCTAGATTTTCATCTAAAGCTATATTCTCAATTAATTATCTTTGTGCAATATAAAGGCCTTTAAAATGAAATATGACTTTCCTACTCCAAGTTCACTTTACCCAATTCATGCATTAGAGTTGGCAATATGTAGGGACCKTAACTCTGCACTGTAATTTAGGCATGCTACTGAGCTGAGAAATAGTTGTGAAAATACCTGAGAGAATAAATTGTCAAATATCGTATCGTATCTGAACATAGAGCTTTGTATCTAGATAACATCTTTGATCCTCAGTAGAAGCATTAGTATCATTCATATTAGGACTTTTTCATTCATTCATCATACTTATTAAGACTGTTCACTCACCTCTCCCGCAGAGAGATGTTTTAGCAACTGGGATTTCTTTCTTAAATTTGGAAAGTTAGTTCTTCGAAATACGTTATGAAAAACATACTCTCAGTGGCAGGTAGGTCAAACCCATGTGTCTTCCTGCTGTGCACACTCAAAGGGCTGCAAGATTAAAGAGAGCCTGGGCTTGCTCTGCATTGTAGGTGGGCACAGACCACACAGGTTGAGGAGAGTCATTAGGGGATGTGTTATTTTAAAGTCTTGTTGAATTTGTACAATGATATGATCAAACACCTGCTAGAAGCCAGTACAATGTCACTTTTATGAATCAGATCCTGAGTTACAGCAAGCCTCTAGGTAGGAAAGCTGAGGGTGTCCCTGGAAGTAGCTGTGGACTGGGAATAAATATACACGGTATTAAGCAGTGTTGGCTTTTTTTCAGCTCTTTTCCAGCTCTRTCCATCTGTTGTCTCTCTTTGTGGTTGTCTCTCTTTATGGTTGACRTGGAGCTTCTCGAGAGGGTCCAGAGAAGGGCAACCAGGGTGATTAAGAGAGTGGAACATCTCTCGTATGAAGAGAGGCTGAGTGAGCTGGGCCTGTTTTCTCTGGAGAAGAGAAGGCTCAGAGGGGATATGATTAATATGTATAAGTTCAGGAAGGGAGAATGCAGGGAGGAAGGGGACARGCTGTTCTCACTGGTGGCCAGCGACAGGACGAGGGGTAATGGCCACAAGCTGGAGCACAGGAAGTTCCGTCTCCAGGTGAGGAGGAACTTCTTTACTGTGAGGGTGACAGAGCAGTGGAACAGGCTGGCCAGGGAGGTTGTGGAGTCTCCTACTCTGGAGATCTTCAAAACCCGCCTGGATGCCACCCTGTGCCACACGCTGTAGGTGTGCCTGCTTGAGCAGGAAGGTTGGACTAGATGATCTSTAGAGGTCCCTTCCAACCTTAGATATTCTGTGATTCTGTAAAGGTTGTGGAGGGCAGAGGCTGCCTGTGGCTAGCAAAGCCAAGATTTGCAGCGAGGTCTTCAATAAGCTTCAGTAAAGTTCTGAGCTTTTTTAGAAAAAAGGCAGTGAAGAGGATCTCACTTCGTGTTAGCCACTGCTGCTGGCCCTTTCTGATGAGCAAGTGMGAGTAAAGGTCTCAAGAACTGAGAAGTTGTCTTGGGGCAAACCCCACTTGTTTTAAGGTCTTTTTGAAGTCAAGGCACATTATTTTTGCTGCAGGAAAATGATTTCCCTCTCCAAAGGATGAACAGCTAGGTTTTGGATGATGCTGGAGAAATCTSATGATGATGTTGGATATTTCATGTCAGGACATACACTAACCATTGCATTGTTTCCCAATATACATGCRATATATATGCATACATGTTCGCCCATATGCTTTTCTGTGCTTGCCCATTCCTTATTCCCACTATTCTCTACTGAAAGCTTGTAATGGATGAAGCTAGAGAAAATATACTTTGCCAGTTGCACAAAGTAAATGGCATAAACTGAGTGCTAAGGGATGAATAATATAGGAGGAGAACTTCTTTTTAAAAAAGGATATTTTTATTTATTTATTTGAAATAAACGAACGATCCTGATTTTAGGAGTATGGTGGCACCTTTCTCTCTAATTCTGTTGTACTTTTCAACGCATGGGTATCCTATGCCATATGATAAAAGAAGCTGAGGAGTGGTGATACCTGTCTAGCTCTTCTGAAAAGAGGGTTTCTTCAGACAAAAACACCTGTGGAGACTCTCAGAAGGAATGTACCCGAGTAATGTCTGCTCAGCTAGTGTTTAGTATTCGTTGCTTAGCTTTGCTGTTCGACAAAGATGTTTTTATCAAAGCAATTTATGAATTTTCTTGTAAATTAAAGTACTTTTATCTTCTGTAAATGAAAGTACCCCTGAGATGCCGTGTTCCATTATCCAGATTCTTGCATAGACATTTTGCTGTAATGTCTAGACATCTCCCAAGTGTTTAAAATATACTTTGATCATTATCATTCATAAGTGATTTCTTTCTCTTATTTTTTCCCCACAACAAATCTACAAGAAAATGATGGGGAAAGAGCATTTGAAGAAATGTGGTTTGTGTTCTGGTGGATTTAATTCCATGGACCTTCTGCTCTAACAAACCTTCCTGTTGCAGATAGTTATCAGACAGCCCCATGTTTTGAACTTGCATGTTTGTAAGATTACACTTAATGCCGATAGCCCTTTCTGAGGGCATATTTCCTGGGAATAATTCAGTGTTGATCTTTCGTCTTAGATTATGAAATTACAGGAGTTAGGGTCACAACTTAAAGTGCCCTTTCTCCATCACAAAGCCTTTATAGGTAGCTATAGCTTGCTCTCTCCAGAGCCCTGCTTATGTGTGGACTCCAACTACTAACAGCAATTTCACAAAGCCTGCTCAGACCATACACATTTTGCTTGCAGACTAAAGCATGGGTCATCTGAAGCAACCTAACAAATGCYCATATGGAAAAACACCTCTCCTTTTCTTTGACTCTGCTGAAAGTCTGTGCTGTAGRCAAGGTTGTTATGACTTTGTATTTCTGCCCTCTTGCTGAGTCTTTTCTTTTGTTTATGTCTGGTCTCTTCTGCTAGAGATGGTCTGTTTTATCGCAATGTCTCTTCCTAYCTTTTCTTTGGGATTTTTCTGTTTTCCATATATGAATAAGTATTTCCAGTGTCTTCTCTCTCTACTTACCTTCTATCTATTGCTCTGTGGCCACTGCATGTTTGTTTGCGTATAGTTAAGAACTGTTAGCAAGACTGGTCTTTAGCTGGGAGTGGTCGTTACCAAGCATAAGTGGTAACCACCTCTGGACAGAAACAAAGTTATTTCTTTTCCTTTTTGATTTTGAGAGGGGAAAAAAAAAAGAGAGAGAGAGAGAKACATGGTGAGAGTCTGGAGTGAAAGTTGAAAGCAATTCTAAAATGAAACTAGAGTTTGTAAATTGACATCAGATTATGATTATTCATTCAATGCTACAGTTTGGTTCCAGTTGTGGTGGTGTTGGTATTGTTCTAGTGGGTTTGAAGGACTTCAGAAATGTTGGTGTTAGGAGAGACAAGTGATCAGCGATAATACCCTGAAGAATGTGTGTCAGGTCAGAGGCATGACAAGGATGTACCGAGCATGTTTTCCCTTGGAAGACCAAGTTGAAATTAATGTCCACGTGAACAGTCAGACTGAAGGAAGCGTCTTGCTTTGTTTCACTGTGATTCTGCTTTTGACATGAAATTTTACTTGTGTGGACGGAGGAGAATGGACCCTCATTGCCAGGGCTGGTTGGGGTAAGCAGACTTTTCTAAGGGTGCAAATAAAGATGGAGAGTTAAACTTTTGACACTGAAAGACGCACTGGCTTTGGAACTGTTTACGTCGTGGCAAACTCCATGTCCTTCTGCTTTGTTAAATTTAGTGTTTGTCATTCACCTTAGTTTTGCTGTAATTGTTCTGCAAGACATTCTTGCATGCCAGCTAATGCCATTCTCTGCTGAATGGAACCTAATAGAACTTTGAAATATTGATGAATAAAAGGTTAATTTTTAATTCTCCATCAGTTTGAAATGATTATAAAACAATGTGCTTTTATGCCAAAGACTTTCTGACATTATATGACTTAAAGTGCCTGCCTGTTTAAATAAATAGAGCTATAGAATTTTACTTTCACAGAGGTCATAGTGTTAGATTTAATTGAATAAAAATGGTTTTGTGTGCTTCTATTTATGGTTTTGCCATTTGTCCAAATTTTATTCTTTCATATTTGACCATCCTAATATCATTTCCATAAAACCCATAATCTTGTCTTCAAGAACTTCAGATAATGTATGAATGTGTAAATACACAGTGCTTCTGCTTCTTCTATGCACAAGAGTAAGATTTGGGAATGTGTTCGTATGTATTCCTTCTTTATGTTGGATCACCCAACTGTATAACTTCAGTCTTTGCCTCATTTTTAGTTCTCTCATATTCATGTTTGGAAGACCTGAGGCAGCTAGGATGATGCCTGTCACACTTCTGTCCTCATTAATATGTTGATTTCTTTTTTTGTTTCACCTATATACATTTTTAAAAATATCTATTGTGTGTTCATATCTAGAAATGGAAAATGATGGACACAAACCCATTTTTATTTTTTATTTATTTTTATTAGTATAATATAGATTAGTAGAGGACTACTGAATGGGAATTTTAATCCATATTTGCCTTGGTCAGCTACTGCTTCTTTCAAAATCGAGGAAACATATCTATTATTTTTCTTGCAGGCTCTTTATGGTGCCAGGATAAAGGACTTACTAATACCACGAGAGATTGTAGCAAAGAAATGAAGAAGATGAAGAAATATTTCCTTCTGCCCCAAGGGAAATGTATTATTCAGTGGCTGACATTGGGATATGTGGCTGACTGAGCCCAAACCGGTGTATTTATTTGGTGGTCAGGTTGTGTTTGCTTGCAGGTGAGCATGGACAGTGCTCGTATAACACCCACTCAGTAGGTCCAGCCACAAGGAGAAACTCCTCCTGGTAGGTCTCCAAAATATCTGGTCCACTGGCAGCTGTCTAAAAGATCAGTCCTACTTGTATTTGTGCCATCCAAATGTTTGTATGAGGTCTTCCCTGGTCTTAGGAGCTTGGCCATCCCTCTGCCAGAGAAGATAAACTCGGGCTCTTTTGCCTTTGCCTCCTTAATGCTTTTTTCCCTGTAAGACTGGGAAACGATTGCTCATGTATGCACAGTAATAAAGCTTGTCAGACACAGCCAGCCAGAATGCTTCTGAATTCACATTTAATTTATTCACAGCATGCAGCAGAGCTGATGGCTGCAAGTTAATGTGCTGCACTTTAATGAGATAACTGTTTGCCTCCCAGGTTTTGAGCTTTATGCTAGTTTTATTTGTCAACCTGGCCAAAGCTAGAGCTGTAAGAAATCACAGCTCTACGCTGAAATATTTTATTTACTTAGTAGATGCTTTTGCCTGGAGAGAAATGGGTGAAGTAATTAAATAGTGCTTCTTCTATTTTAGCACAGGAATTTTTCTTCAGAGTCTACAGTTTACAATATGTCCTYGTCAGTGTTCTGGCTCACAAGTATTACCTAGATAAAAATACTCTATTCACAATTTCTCTGTGCTTCTGGAATTWAATTTCCACCTGTCTTTGCAAACGGCTCCTTTCTTGTTTCCTTCAGATGTGTTTATTCCTGGAGAGGAGGGGCAATGAGGGAGATGTAGAAACTCTTATTATAACAAATGCATATACAGGCTCATGACACTGCCCAGCARACCCAGCTGCCCACCGGGGCATGTAACCCTCTGCTCGGCCTTCCCAGATCTCCTCCACATGGAGCAGCAGAGCCTGGGCACGGTGGCTGTCTCTGATCGTGATTGTGTAATCTAAGCAATGTTGAAACCCATATAAGTGTCGTCTGCGAGGTTTGCAGTGATTTATCTCGAACTAGTTAAAATATCATTTCAGATATCACTAGCATTCGTGCAGAAACGTCGTTTCTGAGTGCGAGTGTTTGGAAAGGAGCCTTTGGGATGGAGCGCGTGTTAACCTTTAATGTTGGAAGCCTGTCAAAGTGAAGGTCACGGTGCCCTTTCCCTTCACCCACTGCGCTCTCTTCCCTTCTCCCATTTTACCTATGCATGTTTTCTGCAAAAATAAAGTGGGACACACTTGTCACCTCCTTATGGGAGGAATGCAGCCACATTAAGGAAACTTGCACTTCTCCATCAGGTTTGTGTGCCGTTTTTGACACAAACTATAGTCTGAGTAAAGAGGCATTAAAAAAAACCCATTATTGGAAATTAGCTGCTGGATTTGTGGCAAAATGCTGCAGTAGGCCTCAAATGAAATGTGCCTGATGTTAGTTAGAGTTTTTTATCTTGTCCCGTCCCTCTTAAGRGGAGTGGGAAGAGGTGGGGTGAGAGCCTGTTGAGGGAATGTGCCTCTAAACTTAACAAAAACATGAACATAACAAAATTTATGCCCAGCCCTTTACTGAGACACTTCAGAAAAGGATATTCAGGGACTATATTTGAAAATATTGAAGTGTGCTTAATGATAAAATAAGGTGACTTAGCCTTAGCAAGAGAGGCAACTGACCTTTCTGAAATCTTAGAACAAAAAATGATGGTGTGCAGTCCATGCAGGTGGAAAGAAGCACATAGACAAAATAAAATATCATCCTATTTGCATGTGGGATACTTTTTATTTATCAGTATGCAGTTTTTCTAAGAAATATGCTAAGAAATATCTGGACCCATAAACTAATAGATATTAGTGTGCTTGTCTTTGCCAAATGCCTTGAGCATATCAACAGGAAAAAATATGTGCAGATTCTGGGAAGAGGTGAATAGGTGGCTGGGGAGGATGGGGCAATAGCAACCCCTCTGGCTTTGCCTTGGAGCATGAGCAGCCCCCAGGGCAAGACAGTTTATGTTGCTTGTGGTGTTTCCCTCTACTCTTAATCCAAGGAGCCTTAAATATTAGAAGGACTCTGGGACTTTTGATCTGCCAAGTAAATAATGATTAAAGTACAGCAATGGATTGCCAAGTGCTGTCTCCTGTGCTGCAGGAGCCAGCAGCTGAGGTTGGTACCTGTTGATGAAGAGTCAATGTGATTAGTTTAATAAAGGGACTACTCAAGATTTAGTAAATTAATAAAAGTTGAAAAGATTTAGCTTTTATTAGCTTTATGCTGTTCAAGAAATAATATTTTATTAAGGATCTTGTTCAAAATCTGTGTCCAAGGGTGTCTAATCGCATATTCTTTTCTTTTTTTTTTTTTTTGTTTTTCTCTCAGTTTTTTCATAGGATGGATTTCCAGGTCAATTTCTTGCCAACAGTGGGTATTTTCATCATGTTAGTGTGGGGTTTTTTTTTGTATTTTTTCTTGTTTTGACTGTTGTCATATTATTTTGGCAGCACTTTAGGGCCTGCTGTATAGTGTTTGATTTTGTTTCAGGAGAATCTTCTTTCAGTCTGTAGGAATTACTTCCTTTTGAGTTGAATAGCTGAATGAAAGAGATGATTTCTGAGTGATCCTGAAATTCTACGTAGTTATATAGTATAGTTAAAACTGAGTGACACTTAAAGGATTTGGGGCAGTAGATCTTCTGGGGACAATGTGTTCCTATATAAATTTGAGAATTAAATGGTAATCTGACTTCCTTTTTATTATTTTGAGTAATCTCCATTCAGATACCAAATTCAGGATCTTCCATATTGAAGTATTGTCCCCATAGCTGTGACAGCCTAGAATATCAAGTGCAAGAAAAGTGCAGAAAATATATTATTTTTTATAAGGACCAGTGGCTATCATTATTTAAAAAAAAAAAAAAAAACTTTCAGGTAAAGAGGTAAAGCGTTCTTTGTGTAATGGAAACAGCACCCTTCAAGCTGGAAATAAAAATACAACCTGACACTAATCTAATGCTGGTGCCATGGAAGAATAAATGCAGTCTGTGTAGCTCAGTCTGTGGATCATGAAACTGTCAATGCCTGGGTATCAAATTTGAGTTTAGCCTGGTTTTTGATGAGAGTTTCCCAAAGACCATTTTTCCTTGGCGCTCCAAGAACTATTCATCTTATCATTTTTCTCATGCAGCAGGTGGAAAAAAATATTAAAGTCTGTGTGGTGGTTGTTATGATTGTAYCTTTGTGATAAATGATGAATGTAACTGAGACTTGGAGGAATGCAGAACAATACTTTAAAAATTTTGGTTGTCCTTGATACTACGAGGAGGTGGAATATTGTAAAAACATTGGATTTCTGTTCTGGTGTGTAAGTACATGTAAAAACAATACCAGAAAGATATTTACAGAGGCGATCACTCAAAATTAGAAAATGCTTGAATTACTATTGCTTGTGCAGTTTTAGCTTGTATTACTCACTCAGTGAGTGTTGTACAAAGATATGCTGTTTCTTGATATAGGATGTCTGTATCATGTAGTTCATGGAGAGTGCTGCAGTAGCTTTTCTTTTTTCTATTTTTCCTCAGGTAGCAGTTCTCTATCTTCCTTTTCCTGCATCATTCATGTCTCACACTGGAACAGAACAATTCATTTTCCCACAAGCATTTCTGGAGGACTCATAACAGGGGCTGTGATCTTGCAGGCTGCCCTCTCTCTTGTCCTTATCCAGACCTCCTTATCCATCAAACACAGAGGCTCATGCTTGGTTTCTTGCCCTAACTTGACTCACTCCAGTCTATCAAGTCTTGGGCATGCTGTGGAGATGCTGATTCTTATGGTTCTTGCCTATGCCCCAGCAGTAATGGTCCCGTTTCTTGACTGTGAGTGAGCGTTTCAGCTCTTCTCTTTTGGTTAATTCTGCTTCATGCASTTCTTTCTATGCCTGGATGCTTAGATCTTTGTGGAGATACAGGCCAACTGTGATGTGCCTCTATGGAGGTTTCTCTTACCATGATCTAGAGCAAGGCAACCTGGCTCCTTGCTGAGCACTTCCCTGCACTGTTCAAATACAGCTGTCACTGCTGTAATTGTATCTCAGTGAGAGAGGAGGCAAGTGGAGATGTGGCTGAGCATGGGAGAATGCATTTAAAATCAACGGTTATTTTGAGTGCTGACTTTGAAATGCCATGAGCCAGGATTTTCAGATTCCTAGGAACCCAGTGTTGTGCGTCCTCCTCACTACACACACACACACACACACACGTGTCCTCCTCACTACACACACACACACACGTGTGTCCTCCTCACTACACACACACACACACGAGTCCTCCTCACTACACACACACACACGTGTGTCCTCCTCACTACACACACACACACACGTGTGTCCTCCTCACTACACACACACACACACGTGTGTCCTCCTCACTACACACACACACACGTGTCCTCCTCACTACACACACATATGCCCTGCTCTTTTCTGGGCCCTGCGGGGTAATGTATGTAGTCTCTGAGCACTTTCAGGTCTATCCACCATTCTCTTTTGCATGCTCCAAAGGAATTTAGAGGCAGGACACTGTCAATTTGTGGATCCAGATGGGGCTCATACCTATTAGGCACTGGGATATTTGGTCCTGCTAAGRTTAGTTCATTTTGGGACACCTGTAATTGCTTGGGAAACTGCAATAAGAGTAAGGCTTTGTGGTAGGTAGGCAAGCAGGAAAGGTTTTCAGGGTCACAGTTTTAGACTTAACACTGACAAATTCCACTTAGAAACCCTTACAAAGACTTTCACCTTCTGAAGACCTTAATGTGCCTGTTAGATACAGGGATATTTCTTTCCCCTTAGGGATGTGCTCATTAACATCTGAGATATGTACAGGGTGATTAATCTCACCTAATTTTAGCAGCCCAAAGTGATCTGTTTGCTTCATTTAAATGGTAAAGGAAAAGAATCACCTCCACAAATGGATCTTCCCAATTTGTATTAGATGCTTATTTCAGACAGGGTGAAATGCCCACCAGWAGTGCCTCTGTCCTCTCTTACCTCTGGAATTTAGATGATGGTTTAGCTGAAAAGCTTGATTTTAAGTGGCTACATTGGGCAAGATGATCATGGGTGATGTGTGGACTGAGTAAATGGATGCACATCTGTGTGAGGAGGTGAAATATCCAACACTGCAGTTCTGGTGAACAGCGTGCATTCAGCTGCAAGGGGGACAGTTTCAGTGCTAGAGAACTGTAGAGATTTCCTGCTACTTAATGTTGGTTGGATTCAAATGTACCCAAACCAAGATCCTGGCTATCATCTCTATTTCTAAATACTGTTTCATAGTTGCTGGAGCCAAGTCATAAAAACATTTTTTTGGTTTGGTTTCAAGTAGTGACATCACTTTTATCAAACTGCCTCTATTAGTGCTTTAATTCAGCAAACAGAGATTGTTAAGTAAGGTTCCTTTTCCAGCCAAWATGTCAATCAGAACTACATGCTCCCCAGACTACTGTACAAACTAACATTTTAAGATCCCTATTGTAGTAATTATTCTGAGCATCTTTCTTTTATGGCACTCACTAGGAAAGGGACGACTTCTTGCTAAGGGTGCCAGTCTCTAATTTTCTCCCTACATAAATGTGCTCTGCCGACATCTCTTTCCCCTCCGGCTGTGCAGTGTTACTGCTTTGCTYGTACCCAGCTGGGAGCTCCCTGTCGTAGTTGTTGAGCTGCTACAATAGAGAGCAGGGAGGATCCAAACATCCTTTGTGTATGTGAACAGGTGGTTAGGATGTTCAGAGCATCAGATACACAGACAAACAGATGATTTGACTGCTGAGGAGGCGATTTGATAGCAAACAAAAGGTCACATACTGGCAAAACTGCTAACTGGTGGCATGAGGGTGGTGTTACTGTGTGGAGCATGTAGAGGAGAGGCTTGGATTTTGGTACGTATCTGTTGCCATAGGTGTCTCCTGTTCCTCTTTGTGGGCTGTTTATCTCTGGAGTCAGGGATGTACTTGTGCTTGTGTTCACTCTCACTCGCCGTTCCTGGAATACTTCATTTCTGTCCAGTGAGCAGTGCCCTCTGTGTTTCTGCTTGGCTTGTGAAAATCAATCAGTGCCGTGAAATTTGCCTTTATATATGCAAACAGTTGAACTCTCTTGCTAGTTTGAGAGGCTCATTTGTGGCTGTAGGAAATGGCTCGTGTTTAATGTAGCTTTGTGTCTCTGCACAGGCACAAATGTAAGTCAAATAAGGAAAGAGCTATCATACGATTTTTTAGCTTGGAGAACAGGTGGRATTATGGAGTTATTTTGGACAGCTAAACACCCAGAGTGAGAAGTACCTGTGCCTGAGTGCACTGCAGCAAATAAAGCRCCATTATATTGCCAATCTGTTCAGACAAACAGCTTTTCTTCCCAAGGTTTTATACTGATTATTCATTTGGCTCCCATTCACCTGCACCTCCAGATTTGCTTTCTGTGCTTACTGCTTTGGGGAAATTATGCTTCGCTGAATAGGTCCTGCAAATTCATGACACGCCACACTTGATAACTGGGCTGCACTAAAGCTGCTCTGAACAATGCTGGTAAATACACTGCCTGAATCAGCTGTGGATGATGAAGAGCTGTATAGGAAYGGGACGTGTTGTTGTAAAACCGTTTGTGTATCTTGCTTGTAAGAGCCTAAATGGCACCAACTCTCAGCTGTAGTTAGACTGAAAGTCAGTTCTTCGAATGTATTTGAGAGCATAATAATGTAAGTGTATGCAAAGAAGGTTTTTCAAAAGAGTTGAATTAGGTTAATTTCTGCCTCCTGTTGAAGCCTATTTTAAAAATTATAATCACTATATTAAAGGAATGGTGTCCTTTGTTGTTTTTTCCTCTTTAAGCTTGTGTTCAGTCAAGAGAGTTTTTAATTTTATCTAGCTGTCATATTGGAAATATCCCTCAAAAATGAGAGGGGAAGCGAGTACTTAATTGGAAGACAGAAATGTCATCTATAATCAGAGTTTGTGATATGAAAAGAGCCATTTTTTATTACATTAGTGACTTCTGTGATATTAAACAACTGCACGTTGATAAAGATGCAAGTCTGCTTCGTAACAAGTGCATCACAAATTTTCTAGACAGTGATTATAATGTGTGAATTAGAGCTAATTAAAGTTTGTCAGTAACATAATGTACAAAATGGCTGATTGCCAGTTGAGAAACAGAATTAGGGACTTCCTGCAAATTTAAATTTTTGATGAATATGTTTGGATTTCAAAACCTACCCTCTGATAGAGCATATTTATTCTTTGTTTATATGTTAGTGCTGTTAGCAACAAAAGACTACAGACAAGGTGTTTTTCATAGGTGAGAACTAACATGCCATGCGATTATTTTGATACTTCCATCTTAAGGAACCAAGTGTTTTTGCTTTATGCAAGGCTACATGTGGCCTGGTCATGAGTGCAGCATAACSTACTAGCCTAACTTCAGCAAAAAAAGCTTCTTCTGCTTTATGTGCTATTAGCCTGGTGACAACCCAAGTGCCGAGGTACCGGGATGGGAGAAGAGGATGGTGGTCTGCTTGGCACCATCTGGAGCACCGTGTGCTCCGCCTCGAAGGAAGAAATGCRGAGTGTGCAGTTGCTGCTGTGGCTGCACTCAGCTTGCTGTCCTGACTGGGGTGGTGCTGCATGGCCCGCTAGGTTTTCCCAGGTTTGCTCTAGTGCTTCAACTCCCTTTTCTTCTCCTTGTTTCTCAGGTGACCATCCATGATCAATGGGTCACCACAGGGGAGAAGTTTAGTGTCACTCTTGTGTTGCCTTGGTCTAGTGACTCCTTGGATTTCAGCTTTCCAGGTTCTTTGCAGTGGCAGGTGGCCTTGGCTGAAGGATCCTGTTAAAAGGGCAGATGTCAGCGTGGCTGAGGACAAGGCTGGGAGGAACACTGTGTGTCTGAGGGGAGCGCTGTCCTGGGAACTTTGCCTAGAGACACACCATGGCTTTGATGAGGCTCCAGTGGGACATGAAATTTGCATCCTGGAGAGTGATTCAGATTGTGAAAATCTTCTCTTAAAAGAAAAAAAAAAAAAAGTAAATAAAGGGCAGGGAGGCTAAATATGGCCTGGATCTAAGTCTGTATCCAACTTCACGAGCTTTTAAATAATATCAAATCACTTGCTGTCTTTTTTTCCTTCCAGTACAGATGCTTCTGAAAGAAGGAGCAAAGAAGCACTTTTTCTGAAGATCTCAGTTACTCAAAATTAATCATTAATTTATATGTCTATAACTGGAAGAAGAAAGGCAGAGGGAGGAAAAAAGAACGCCTCTGTCTGATACAGACTCTGCTTTGACAGCCTACTTGAAAGAAGGCAATAATAGCAGTGTGGAACAGCTGCTATTATGTTTAGTTGTGGAGTGGGACTGTGGAAACGAGACAGTATCTGCCAGTGCCAATTTATTAAATAATAACTTCATGATTTAGAGCAAAGGATCTACAGGCAGCCTGTGTCCTCTCAAAACTGTGCTGAAAATGATCCAAGCAAGTGTTGAGCAAGTTCCTGCAAATGTCTTGAAATGAATATTCAGGATGGCACGGAGCTACGGGGGGAAAGCAACAGGGAAGGGAATGCCAAGGCAGTTTGGGCTGTGATATTCTTGCATAAGTAAGAGGGGACAATCTCTATCCAAAATGGGACCTGCTGGTGCAGAAGAAAAGGGTGACCTATGTAATTTGGGAATTCAGAAGAGGAAAGGAAGATCTCCTGCTGAAATCAGCACAGTATATTAAGGGGTGCTATTACCGGTATTGCCATCTGCAAGATTATTACAGGCAACAGTGTTGTGGCTTCAAAGCTAAGGAAGTGTCATAATCAAAACCAGAATACAGTCACTCTAGAAGGGACTGCAGTAATTGCTGTGTTTTGAGAAAATACGATTTTTGAGGGGCACATTCAGTACTGAAATCTTTCTATATTCAGATACTTTGAAAGGTCTTTAAAGTACATTTACTAATTTACAAATTTCATTATTTCAAAGTTGACTCTTGCCAGAGGGATGAAAACAGATGAAATGAGCTAGAGGGAGTATAAGGATAGTATCCAACTACATGCTGGGAAATTACTACGATGTGTTGTATTCATGTAATGTTAATGTGAAATAGTTAAATTAATTCATATGTTTAGAGTCAGAACCATTTTCAGAGTCCAGACCAAGTGGAGATCAGATGAGTGTTCATTGAGTTAATCAATAATACTGTCTGTGATTTTCCGTTGACTTCCTAGTGCTAAATGGCAAACACTAACAGCCAAATCTGCAGAGGTATAAATTGGCCTAATGGATAATTAGAGCTGTACTGATAAATACTAACTGGGAATCTGGTGTAGATTGTGGACTGGAAAATTAGGAAGTGGAATATGGTTATTTTATAACTTGTTTCATTCATATCTTATACTTCTTGCTATTGTATAGTGTCTTATTTGATTCCTGTTTTGAGTCAACCAGGGATACTGTTTGCAAYAATAATATAAAAAGAATTGGATAGAAATGGATTGCTGGGCATAGAGCATTTGGCAGGACTCCAGGCTGATCGATTGTGCAGGGCTTCAATTTGCCTGAACAACGATGGTAAAAGAGATGAGTAAAAGACGGGCATTGATGGTTTGATTCCTTTATATTCTGTGTGGTGTGTTACTTCACCTGTTGCCATTCTGTTTGCAAAATAAATTGTATCTATTAATCCCCATATGTTTGTGGATGTAGCTGATCGATTCATTTTACAGTCCCATCTAAGACTCTTCTAGCCGTAGCTCTGGTAATGCTTAAATATAACCCAATGTAATTTGTAATTGTTATTAACCTACAAATAAAAATAGCATCTGAGTACTGTGCATCTGTTTCTTGCATATTGGTTGAGGCCTCTAGTGTTTTGTTGGGSTTCTTGTTCTTTTGTGATAGCTTCTTTTCTCTGAGATGAAAAATTACAGAAATTGAGTGGATGGAAAGATTATTTAGAGTCATTAAGTCATTTAGAGTCATATAAAAGCATTAAATTTTTGGAGGGAATAGTAAACCTCATGTTTTAGAGTTTAGTCTTGTTTAAAAATCAGATTGTGAGCTTTTGGGGAAGAAGGGATTGCAGGTAACTCCAAACCACAGGTTTGSGATATTCTTAAGCCTTCTGTGTGGTGCTAGAGCCTGTGTGAACGTAGCCACGGTCTTGTCAAAGTCTACACAGTGTTGACAGCACTCACCTTAGCCACATTGTCAGGCCTGAAAGACTTGGGTGCAGATATAGTCACACCAAACTGGGACAGGAGGTGCTTTTAAGCCTCCTTGTTTGATTGCAGATCAAGCTGTCTTGTCTGTCCACACCCTGCAGTCAAGTAGTSAAGGTGCAGATCATTTTTCTCTAGTTTACATTTAGTAGCTACCAGATATATTTTTTGAACTTGTTCTTTGAGGTTCTCCTTTTCCAACTGCCTACATCTTTCCACTATTGCCCATTATGAAGCTTTTTTGCCCRTTGTCTTCTAGACTTGGTGTTAGCTCATTTCAAAAGGCTGTTTTATGGCACTGATCTAGTATTTTGCAGGTGCTATGGATGCTTTTTTTCATATTGTCTGCACCCAGTCAAATCTCTGTCTTCAGTATTTCTGTGAGTGTAGGATTAGATGTCAGGAGGACATATGTTGGCATCTGTTACAGCCTATGGGTGCCAACAAGATCAGAGCATAACATCTAGTGATCTGTAATGTCTAAATACAGCACCARTGAATGCCACAGCTGCCTTGAAATCTCACATTCAGAATCTTTGAATGAAATTCTTTTTCTTGTACAGTTGTACACAAAAGTCAAATATAGATTCTGTGATGGAGACCAAATGAGGGCTTCTAGAAGCAGTTTTTTCCCTCCAGGGYGTTCACCATGGGGTAATTTCTCAAGTCGTGCTTGCACATGGTAAAAAAGTGTGCTGCAGAACCACCAGGAGTGCTGCACTTGGCACTGGGGAGCGGGTACTTCTGGTGCAGGTCCTGCTCCCTTGCACCTTGCTCACAGCAGAGCAAACTGAGCGCCCCTCTGTCGGAACAGTGCTCTGTGTCTTATTTCTGTGTGCTGAAATGATGTCTTCAAAAAGCTTGGAGTCCAAGTGCTTGAGCATGTTTTCTGGATTTGTGAAGGAAAAAATCATCTTTCTTAAAGATGACATAGTACTCTTTTCCCCATGAGAATCAGATTAACTGCTCAGATTTGTGCCATTTTTTCAGGCTCAGTGACTGAGAAAATGAAAATGAATCTAGTCTGGATTTCCTAATGGCAATAGAAAGTCTATCAGTTTTATCCCTAGGACAGCCCGTGCTGGAGTGCTGATAAACTAGCTGTCAGTGCGCTTGTTAACGTGCGGGAGGAATCCTTATTCTCGGCATCACAGGTGTCCTTGCAGCAGAGTTTGGTGTTTGTACAATCAAAAAAAAAAAAAAATGCCTTGCCTTTAAAATTCTTGTGGTGCTGCATTTCAGATTGCAGTGGCTTCCTCACAGGGGTCTTAAGTCACAGGAAAAACATTTTAAGGCATCAATCTTTCACTGGTTTKGTTATGAAGCATCTCTTTATTCAGTCACACTTCCTGATTTCCTTTAGCTTAGCCTCAAAATTGTAAGTAAAGACATAGGAAAAAAAAAAGAACATGATGCAAAGGATCTTTGGAATTGCACAGTTGCACTGCTCAGGTTTAACATGAAATATAACATTATTTTAAAAAATAGTGAGCATAACAAGATAAGAACTGTAGTGATGGGTCCTTATCGCCTATCAGCCATGGGTTAGGAAAGGATTGTGCTATATATTGCAAAGAAAAAATCACAGATCTAAGAGACCAGAGATAGRCAAAATGCAAAATCAAGCATCCAAAATACTTTTCAATACTTTTTGTTGCCAAAAATATGGAATAACTGTTAAGAGCCATGCAATCACCACCAATTGCTTAATGGAGAAAAATTTCTCTCTTGTTAGCAAGGGTATTAAAAGCTGTTATTTGTGAAAAGAAATCAAATAAAAGCACAGGGATCAGAGGTTCTCTGATTTCTGTGTGTTTTTATTAAATTTTTTTTTTTTTTTTTCGTGTGAACATTGCTTCTGGCTGTACAGTACATAACAAGTACTGCTTTATGTTCCTGTGTGCGTGGAGAGAGGGAAGGATAGGATGCAGCAACGGGCTGTTCTCTTTATCAGCCTCCCCAGTCTCATACTGCCCTTTGCGGCTGTCCTGTCACTGGTCACACTCGGGTTATGAACAAGGATTAAGGTGGGGAGGCGCTCGCTGTGGRAGATGCCGTTTCGTGTGCTCAGCAGGGCTGCCTGGGGTCACTGCAGCCCCTTGCTGGTCCCCAAGCTGCGAGTTCACAATTCAAGTGCTGCTGATTGCCCTGGGAGATAGGACTTGGATGCTGATGACATACTCAGCCTGACCGAGCTGATGCTGGAATAAAATATGCCCCAACCTATTCCTGGCACTTTAATGTTATGCTTAGAATCAGACATGCCTCTTGCTATTTTTTCCTTTGTCAAATGTTCACGTTCTTACATGCTGCTCCCTGATCTAGGTGAAAAATAGCTAATATGGTACTTTACTTCTGAGACTAGTATTTAACTAGCATGTCAGATGTGATAGAAATTTCTGATGCAGGGAGCTTTCACGGCAAAAAGGAGAAATAACAGGAGATTTGTTTGCTCTGTTTGCTAAAAAGCAAAGCAAAAGCTTGAAAGAAACAATTTGTGGAGCAGACAGTTGCTCAGGCTCTGCCCCTGAGTATTTTGTTTCAAGGAAGTGTGTGCATGGTCCTCTGATATGGCTGTTCATCAAAAACAGGGCTCTGCAGAATGCTCATTCATTGTGCTATAGGATATAGGATATTCCTCCATCTTCATACATGTAGTTAAATTAATAAACGATAGGGTCATAGAAACCTGCCTGTCATAGGATGTGCCCAGTATCATGCAGGCACACTATTTTTTTTCTTTTAGATTGAGATGGATTTCTTGTTCCATGAATCCTTTTATGTTTTTGCCTAATAGTCACCCTTTCAATTTTGCATCAATAAATAAAAATAGCTTCTTAAATTTTTTGTTTGKTTTTTTTTTGTAGGAGAGGTTTTAAGAATTTTAAGTCATTCTTACACCTTTTTTAGAATTTTCAGCGCAGGACACAAACCACCTGCATTTTGGTTTTATCTGTTTGTGTGTGTGTGTATGGCTTATTTGTTTTTGTTTGCTTAGTTTTTGTCTTTTTGCAGTTAGCATACACACAAGCAGTCCCATCTCCTTCTTCATCTACCTTCTCAAGCAGTCCCATCTCCTTCTTCATCTACCTTCTCTCCAGTGTACAGCCTAGAACTTCAGACCATGTTGCAAAAAGACAGTGGCCAAAGAGTACCTGCCGATTCTTGAATTTAATTGATTGTTTCCATTTCTGCACTTGTAAGGCAGAAACGTCCCGAATGCTGCCCAAGTTTAGAGCTCTGCAGGGTTCTGGTAGCCCACCCCGTGCTCTGCTGAGCTGCTCAGGGCCGGGGAGGTGGGGAGCAGGGAGCAGGGCTGCTGAGATGAGGATGAGCTGCTGCCGTGTCGCCGTGGTGCCCTCGGTGAGCGTGGAAACGGGCCTGATCTGTCCCGCTCTGCCCTGTGGCAGCATCTGYGGCCTCTGCCAGGCTTCCACTGATGTTCATGTCACAGTTCTCTGAGAAAGACTGGCTCATTTAGAGCCTTCTGTTTGGTGGAGCTAATAATTCATTTAATAGCGAGCAGGGGCCCTCAGGAAGGCCCTGCTATTCGAGGAACGCTCCCCGTGCCGCCGTCTCTGGGCACTCTCGGCACGAAGTCTCTCCGGAGGTGGCTCGTCTGGGAAGAGGTGGGAGCCCCTCTGTGCTAAGTAGCGTCGTAGAAAACATTGCAGTGCCTCTTCCTACACAAATAATTACAGGCCTGCGAGGAAGTTGGAAAGTGAGAGAGAAAGCTTGCTCTCAGKGGGGCAACAGGTATTAATTTTTTCTTAAAGAATAGTTTCCCTAGCAGAATTGGCCTTGACATCCATAGTTATGACACATGCTCACAGTGTTTAGAGAGCTAGAAATATAATTACCGTTTGCTTTTTCTTATTTCTTTACTTTTCAGCGCAGCATTGAGGGCTTGAAATGTGATATTAACTGATGCAGCATTCTAAGAAAAAAGAAACTGAAGCTTCTGCAGGAGGGAGCTGTTAAGAGRCTGAATGTGGGTATACTTTATGCACACTAAGTGTACTAGGATAAATTGAATAATGATTAATGTAATCAGATTTTTAGCCACAGCTTGCATGTAGTGCTGTGATAATTGCCGGTTATCTTTGGCCTAAAAACAAAGTAGACCTTTCTCCATCTTCTGTCTGGTTTGGTTTTATGAGTTACGAGATGCTCACTAACAGCTTGGCTTGGGGCAGATGTTGGAAAAAAAGTGGCGTGCAGACCCTGGTCATAGTTCTGAAGCTGTCTCTTAAAAAATAACTTAAAATTATAATATTTCTGGCCAGATCAAGGGCACATTGTTTTTCATGGTTCTGGAGACTCCTGGCAACATTCAAAGGCTGCCCTTAGAAGCAGTTGTAATGATGTTCAAAAAAATCCAAAACATAATCCTCATGCATATTTCATAGTTGACAGGGAGATGCCAGAGAAACAGTAGTAAATTGTTGCTAAAACAACCTCTTGTGCATGAAAACTTTACTTGGTTAGAACGACTAGTGTTCTGTATTCAGCCTCTCTGAGGTTTTTGCTTTGCTCTCTAGAGCAATCTTTCTACCAGACAAAGCTTGTATCACCCAAGCAGCTCAAATGCTGCAGCTCATGGGATTGCAAAGGCTGAACCACGTCGCTGTTGTTGGCACTGTCTGATGGGGCTTTGGCTGGGAGAGCAGTCCTCGGCCCTCTTGAAAAGGAAGTGAAACACAATATTAAGGTGCAGCAAGTGTTGGAACTCAGCCTTTGGCTTCCTCAAAAGCACCAATCAACTAGGTTATGATTCACAGGGTATGAGCGGGGTTTTGTTTTTTTTGTTTGCTGGGGAGGGGAAGGGAGGATTGGATGAGGTGGGATGGGGAGAGTGTCTGCTTTGGTTTCCTGTATGCCAGAGGTCAAAGGAATTTGTCCTGACTGTCCTCCACGGTGTCTAAGCAATATACAGCAGAAATATAGAAATGTGCTCTGAAATACAGCAGAAGCAATGGAAGAGGGAGAGGAGAGCAAAATGTGCCCCTGAACACGCAACTGTGCTTCTACCTGCTTGTGTTTTTGCTGTGATTTGTGAATTTCCAGAAAGTGATTGCTGCCATTAGGAGCATGTTGGGCAGCTCYGTTCATTTCAGTACTTCTATTTTTGATGGTATTTACCATGTTTGTGTTAAGAAGTCGAGCCACCAGAGAGGCAGGGGGAGAGTAGTTATGAGGCAGCTATGCTTGTCCTCTCTATGGATGCTGTGTTAAAACTTAGAAACCAAAAATAGTAGCCTCACTGTGTCTCTTTGTAAATCTCTGTGGAGCTGAAGAAACAATTCTAAACAGAAGCATGTTCTCCCTGAGGGCCTATTTTCAGCACTGAGTCCAATTATTTTTTAAATAGGGGCCTTAGCCCTCTAGGGAAGCCATAAATACATCCACAGCTGAGCTGTAGTGGACTATATATTCCTGATAATCTTATTAAGGGACTTCAGTAAGGCAAACAGGAGACTGCTTCCTCTAGTCAAAGTCCTGGCAGCTCTTTTTCTTGCAGTGTAGGTGATACTGCACATCTTGCTCCTGAATATCTAACTAGTGTTTGGCTACATCTAAGTTTGTCAGAATTTAATGTCCCAGTGGTTGAAATTGAAATATATTTTTTTGGATCATGCATGATGCAAATATTTTGTTTTCTCTTGCTAATTATGGCTAAGGTTGAGAGGTAAGAAACAAAACTTTTGATCCTTGGGGAAGGGCAAGAGATGAACAGACAGAATAATTTGGGATGGAAAGGAGCTCTGGAAGTCATCTGATCCAACACTCTACTCAAAGCAGAAGCTAATCCAAAGCTAATTGTGCTGTCCAGCTGAGTTTTGAGCCCTTGGCTTTCTGGGCCCCTGTTCCCTTGCTTACCCACTTTTGTGAGGAAGATGTTTTTTCTTTTTTTTCTCCTCATGTCTAAGTGGAATTTCCCTTGCTGCAGCTTTTCACTGTTGTCTCCTGTTTATGTGTSTACACTGCAGAGAAGATGGAGCCTAACTCTTTTCAGTGACATCTCCCCTCCCTCCTTTCCCTTAAAGTAACTGGGCCCCTTTGAACTTCTCTTCTCCAGGACAAATAGACCCCACTCTCAGCCTTTCCTTGCAGATCATGTGCCCCAGGTCTCTGCTGAACATGCCACAGTTTGTCAGTATTTCCTTGGTCCTGAAGAACCAAAAGCTAGACACACTATTCCAGATGCAGCCTCAGACATGCTGAGTRCATTCATTATTTACCTTTACCTGCCTGCTGCACTCTTGAGAACCCACAGCAATCTGCATTTGCCTTCCCTCCTGCAAGGGCACGTTTTTGACTTGTGTGTAACCAGTGTGCTAGGACTACCAGGGCTTTTCTACAGAGCTTTCTGAGTTGCTTTTCTGTCAGTTGGCCCCCAGCCTGTGCTGCTGAATGGAGTTGCCCGGTCCAAGGCTTCCTGTTTGTCTCTGGACCCCGTAAGGTTTGGGTCAGCCAGTTCTCTTCCACTTTGTTGAAGTTTTTTTGAATAACAATTTTCCCCTTCAGAGTTATCAATCTCTTTCCCAAGCTGGTGTCATCTGCAAGCTTGCTGATGGGGCTCCCTATTCCCATCTGGTAAAGCGACACTTAATCAGATGTTGCTGATAAAGACTCCAGTGTTGAGTCCCAAGGAGTTAATTGTAATCTGCTGCCAGTAACACTTTGTACTGTCATCTCCTAAACTTTAGCCTGATGGTCCCCTGGTGGTTTTTCACACAATTTGTAATGCACTTGTCTAGTCCCTTTATCCCCAGTTAGGCTATAAGGATGTTACGAGGGCCTGTGTCAAAAGTTTTGCTGAAGAAAAGGAGAAAAAAAATCCATTACTCTTCTCCAAATCAATCATTTTGGCCTAGAGGGCAGACGAGTTGGTCAGTTATGTTTTGCCTCTGCTAAATCCATGCTGGCTGGTCCCAGTGACCTTTCTGTCCTTCGTAAACTGGAGATGGCTTCTCTGAGGACYTGTGCTGTCATCTTCCCTGGGACTGATATGAATCTGATAGATTGTTCCCCAGATCTTTCTGCTTTGCTGTTTTGCAGATGCAGATAACTTTTGCTCTKTGCCAAACGTAGCGACCTCCTCCAGTCATGATGACCCATCCAAAAAACACAGAGCAGCCCCGCAATGCCCTTGGCCTCTTCCTCCAGCACGTCCATTCAACCAAAATTGTTTCCTGCCTTAGCTCTGTGTTTTCTCGTGCAGTGGGGGAGACTTATGCTGTAAKGAGGTATTATTTCAAGAATAGCCATTGTTTTTGTGCATGCCTTTGCATTTTAGGTCGTTCTCCTACAGGATCCTGCTTACTCATTTGCTAAACAAGCTCATACTGCTTTCCTAAAATTCTGGCTCTTTGTTCTGATACTTGCCTTCCTCCTTTCCTTAAGGTCTTCAACTCTGTCACCATATGGCCGCTCTATCTATGGCTGACCTTTGCATCCCTATGCAGTTCTTCCTTATTCATAGCAGATCCTACTGTGCACCTTGTCTACTTGAAGGAGTGCTGTGGGGGAAAAAATTCCCTCCAATGCTGTCCAGGTTGCCTATGTCCTGTTGTTTTGCCCTTCAAGACCTTAATAATGAAAAATTATTTTTCTAAGCTATCCTGCTTGTAATGCTCAATAGCTTTCAACCATGCTGTGTTTTCCCCTCTCTCCCACTCTCTTCTCTGTGTTTTGCTTTAACAATATTAAAAATTGTCCACTGACATGGTGTTCATTCTCGTTTTTGGCTCTGACAATTGTGCTATTTCTCTTGACTTGACTGTAGTAATCAAGTTTAACTTATTCTTCTGCAAATTTAGGTTGCCAGATGCTGTAGGCTGGGCAAGGAAAGATAAAAGGTCTAATTAATCTTGCTATTATTCTGGGGCCACTGCTGCAATCAGTTAATAATGTTATACATATACCCTTGTTCTTCTGCATAAAATTCTAGTGGAATTGGAGAGGCTTCAATGGACAAAGCATTTACTTCGTGAGGGTTTGCAAGATCTATCCTTTGTTTATATCAGTAACTATGCCCTGTTTTAAACAAGACTGGATTTACTTTGATTTCTAGATTATTGCAGGTTACATTGAGCAGCACATTTAATATATCTCATTGATTTTTCCCTGTAATGCTGCTGAGATGCAAGCTACTGCTCTAATTATTTGTTTTATCATTCAAATTATGTATGCTGATCTGGTCCCCTGGGATATCACTATGTAACCAGATACTCCATGATCGATTCCAACTCTGCAAAGAGTGTGGGATCACTTCAACACTTAGCAGTAGAGAACATCATCCAAACTGAATTTAAATATAATGCATTTCAAAGATAGAACTATGAAAAGCAGGGGTGTACAAAAATGTTAGATGGTTGTCTAATTAAACAAAGACAAATTCAAACCAAAGTTTAAGATAGTTTGTCGTGACTGCGTTTATTGTTAAAAAAGAAAATCTCGTAACTGTCACTTCAATTTGTAGGGTTTGTTCCATCTCAGCTAAAATAGCATCCCCATCAGCAATGACTGACTAGCAGCGTTTTATTAATGTGATACTTATTTGCCACCAAATTCAGGTTTGGGAAAGCAGCTTTCAGGAGCACTCTGAAAGTGTGCTAGCACCTGCTMGAAGGCAGGGCAGGTGCTCTGAGCTCATTGTGCTGCTAGAAGCTGGAGAGCTGAGGGCCCAGTGCTGCACCCCATTTCAGAAATGCAAATCCTGCTGGCCAGAAGAGCTTTGCRAGCTGCGCGTGTTAGACCCCAACGGCAGGACCTCCTTCCTGCAGGGAATTTGGCCAGAAGCATCCTCCCCGGCTGGCACGGGAGGAATGCAGCCTTGCTGTATAAACTGCCAGATTTACTGCCGGGTATTTGGAAAGCTGATGGTATACAGGAGTGAGAAACCTCTCCTAAATTCAGGTTGTCTCTCAGTAAAGCAAAACAAAGTCCCTTACAGAAGACTTCTAATGTATTTACAGATAGAAGGATGTTTGCATATGCTCTTAGTTTTATCAGTAAAAGGTCTAAATGCTGCTCAAATGTATGAATTTTCCTTTTTCTCTTTTTCTGCTCTTTTCTTTTCTTGAAACAAAGAGAATTTTGCGTTGCAAATTGCTTTGTATTTTTTTGTGTAACTGTGTTAGGTTGTGAAAAATTGCAGCTTCTGTACATAGGCATGTGAAATAGCRTATTCCATTCTTGTCGAGAGCATACAATAGCACTTCTTTATTTTAAGCAGTGGAAATCAATGCTATTCTTGGCTGCATTTGTTATATTTAAGTAGTTTCCTCTATGGGATGCAAAGATTTCAGATGCATATTTAAAAGGAACAAAATACTAAGTAACTTGATTGCAGACTAGATGAGATTTGAACTAGAGAGGAGTTCAGAAAGGTTACATGTTTTAGGCATTTTTCAATCAATATTTTAGTATTTTAGCTGACCATAAGGGACTTTCTGGGAGTAGGATTGTTCTGCAAACCGTGTACAGTGCTTCATTCGGAGTCTCTCCTACTTTTTTGTTTTTGTTGGGATTTTTTCTTGTTGTTGTTGATTCTAGGGGCCTTTCCTATTAGGTGACTTCAGTGTTTGACTTATTTTGAGGTTCTGAGGTACTGACTTCAGTAAAGTTAAAGGTATAAGTAAGAGGTAAAGAGTAGGATTCAAGCTTCAGAACTGATGTTGCCTTTCATTCAAATTGTTGTGAAGTGCCAGTGRAATAAATATTGCCTGATCAACATACTTTTATTGAGTAAAAGGTCAAGGGAGGAGTCTGTGGGTGAACGTTTGTGCATATTAGGATCATTTATTAACAAAGAATCACTAATAATTTTTAATATGTGAATGCAATATTGATTGTTTTCTTTTGTTGTGTTTTTAGGGTCTCATGACTCATTTAGCTTCTACATCGATGAAGCCTCTCCGGTTGGGCCTGAACAGCCAGAAACTGTCCAGAACTTTGTCTCTGTATTTGGGACAGTGGCTAAAAAGCTGATGAGGAAGTGGTTGGCTACGCAGACAATGAACTTCACTAGCCAGCTGGGGGCAGGTATTCGGTATTTTGATCTTAGGATTTCCACCAAGCCCAGAGACCCGGACAATGAGCTCTACTTTGCCCATGGTTTATTCAGTGCCAAAGTCAATGAAGGCCTGGAAGAGATCAATGCTTTTCTCACTGACCACCCCAAAGAAGTGGTCTTCTTGGACTTCAATCATTTCTACGGCATGCAGAAATGCCATCACGAGAAGCTTGTCCAAATGCTCAAAGACACATACGGAAACAAAATGTGTCCAGCGATATTTGCCCATGAAGTAAGTCTCCAGTACCTGTGGGAAAAGGAACACCAAGTGCTGGTGTTTTATCACAGCCCAGTGGCTCTTGAGGTACCGTTTCTTTGGCCAGGTCAGATGATGCCGGCACCCTGGGCGAACACAACAGATCCGGAAAAACTGATTCAGTTTCTCCAGGCATCAATCACCGAAAGAAGAAAGAAGGGCTCCTTTTTTATATCGCAAGTCGTGCTGACGCCAAAGGCTAGTACAGTGGTGAAAGGAGTTGCTAGTGGTCTTAGAGAAACAATCACAGAAAGGTAAGTTTGGGGAAGGTAATGTGTTTTGACTGTGTTGAATCTGTATGGTATTATTGCTTATCTAGTTCCTTTTGAAGAAATCCAGCAGGTGTGTTTCCTTTTTCCATTGTACTGTGGGATACAGTGGGAATTTAGGCATAATCCTAAAATATTTAAAGACAAACACATTTAAGGAGAAAYTTTTGTGTATTGAAAACAATCTGGTACTAAAGCCTGATGAGATATTATTGGATTAGCAAKTTTTTTTCCACGAATGAAGCTTTTTCTTTTGTTTCTTCTTGAGGGAAGACTCTGCAGATCATTGTAGTGGTGGTATAGATGAAATACTGTGTTGACAGGCCATTAGTTATTACATTACAAAAGCCACTGTCCATGCAAGGCACACGTTCTGACTTTGATAAATCACAGCCAATTTTCAGCTTAAAGGCATATATCTAGGACTATGTTCTTGACAACTTTGTGGGAAACCTGAAATTTAATGCCAAGACGTAAGAGCTGTTTCTAAACAGCAACAACAAAAAATGTTGTAAAGTGGAAAATTTTATAATGGGGATCAATGGCCTGTTAATGTTCTGCTCTCTGGATGGATGTGCCTGTGCCAGGAAAGTCTTTTGGGAATGCTGTATCCTGGTAGATGATGAATGGCGCAATGACTATAACACAACACCTGGCAATAAAAACATGCCTCATTTTTGAGAAGCACTTAGCCATTTGGATGACAGCTTTCCCAAGTGAATGTAGACTAGAGGAGAAAAAAAAARTCACCTGCCATGATAAACTGGTGACACAAAAGATTTTATGAGCAGCTGAATATGAATCAGAAATGCTTGTACAAATGTACCTGTGGTTGCTCGCATATCTGCCCCCTARGTATTGATAGTCTCCATGTGACTGGGAATCTCCCTTACTGGTGCATCTGAAGAGCACTTCTCTGTACAGAAATTCTACTTTGGCTATTGATTTTACTGTTAARCGATCAGATTGTTTGGAGAGCTCATTCTTGTTGTGTTATTTGCTCTGATAAACATTACTGTGTGTTCTTAATAACATGAAGTTGCACAGTTGAGAAATTACTTTTTTTTTCTTAGTTAGCCAGTAACATTTTTTCCTCTCTAGCTAAAAATGTGCTTTCTTGGAGCTCCTTGGGAGAAAATAAAAGTAGAAATATTGGATATGTTTGGATGAGTTTTGAATGACTTGAACTTTTGAACTCTTATTATCTCTTATCTAAATCAAATTTTGAGTTTATCACCAATTTATATACAATGCCAGTAAATATTAGGAAAGAAATACCTGACAGTGTTTTCTTTCTGTTTTTTTTTTTATTTCTCCAGATTTTAATGGAGATTTCTTGTGAGCCACAGTGTGTAATCAAATCTAGTCTAAAAATTTATTTTTCCTTCTTTGCGTGGATCTTAATCATTGCAAAACAAATTGACTTTCAAAAGTATCTTTAGAAAGTATTTTTCTTCCWGAGTGTGGTATCATCATGAAATTCTGTTACTGCCATGCACTGCAGGAGGACACAGGCTTGGAATATATACATTAACCTTATAGGTTAACTGAGCTCATATATTGAGCTTACTGAAATAACTGTTCTGAAAGTAGCCTTCAAGTGTGCTCCAAACCATTCCTCATGTGATGAGGATCCTGTTAAAAATAAACAGATGGGCAATTCAAGGATGCAAAGCAATTTGCAATAAATACAAAATTATCTCAGATATCACAGCATTAATATTTCAGAAAGGTAGGAAGTATGTAATCCATACCAAAAGCATCAGGGAATATGTACCAGCTGTGCTATTTGCTACTTTGCACCATCTAATTTTTTGTAAAAATGTAGTTTTGTTCCTTTCATAATAAATATGTAGCTCAGATTTCRCTTTTGTGTCTAGGTGAAGGAAAAACATAAATTTTCATTTGCAGTCACTTTATCACTTTATAGATTTATAAATTTTGATTTTAAGGTTATCAAAAGATACTTCACACTGAGAATATGGCATTTTGGTTTTGGCAGCAGTTTTGTAATGGTAGCAGGACAGGATCCTCCCCCCCTTTTTTTTTTTTTTTTGGCAGACTCATGGAATTTTGGAAGATCTGAATGCAGATCACTTCTGAAGATGTGAATCTGGATTAAGGCTGTATTTATCAAATCAGTGTGTTGTCTCTTTCTACCCCCTTCCCTTCTTCTTCTGCCCCCTTTCCCCACACTCACACCCAGTTAAGTAGTTTATCTAAGAAGCAGAGAAGTAGTTCTTACTGACATTTTCAAACAAACCCTTTGGTCTTCTCTCTCATTCCTCTCTGCACAGTTGTACTAAAATTTTGACTAACTTCTGAAAACAGAGTGAAGCTTGGATCCCTTTGGATCCAATGAAATACCAGATTTTCATTTCTAAAGTTTRTTACTCATGCAATGATTTAAGGTTTTAAGAGCAATGACCTGCTGTGCAGGGAAAACACGTTCTTCCCAGTTGCAGCATCCATCAGAACGGGAAAGGTTAAAGGAGCCGCCGTGCAGCAGCCCGTGCTCCTTCCTGCTGTTTTGCAGGCTGCAGCGTGAAAGAGCCTGATTAAACCTTCCTCCCCGGCCAAGATGAGGTGGTCYGTGAGTTACTGCCCTGTGGCCAGGCTGCCCATTGTGGCAGCGGAGCAATATCCGAGGGCAGCAGACATTTGGCAGTGATGCTCATGAGCTGTTTTTATCCCCAGAAATGAGAAATTATTTTCTTCCTGACTTTGTTTCGTACACCGTAGTGGTAGATGTGCTAGATGGGAGGCCCGTGGTAATCTAGATAAAAGGAGTTGCACATCCTCCTAAGATTAAATTCATCAGAGGATGCGTAACGGGACTGTTTCTTACTGATAATGACTGCTCACTGCCTCTGCTGTGCTATTACATATGATACTCAGTGGGATAATAATTTGGAAGCAGGAGAAATTATGTCACCAGGCTTTCTGTCCTGCACAAATGCAAGGGAGAAAAGCCATTTCTTATAAGCTCTTCCTAGCCCTGTCAAGTCACCATTACAGCTTTTGTCTTCCCTGCAGGAACGAGGACAAATTCTCACATGCTCCTACGTTATGTTTCTTGGATTTGATGAAAAACTTTGAGGACTAACAATATGTTTTCAGGCTTAACATTCTGTCATGCACAGTGTACATGCCAAGAAATATTCTTTGATTAGCAAACACTATGTACCAAATGAATTACATTTCCTCTGCTTATTGAATTAACTTCACAGTGAGGCAGCTGCCTTTAGTACCTCTGAAAGACGGTCGTGAAACAACCTTTTTGAGTACAGAGCTGTTCTTCGTATTAATCTRGTTTGTTTTTTACCTCTGTTTGGTAAATAACATTAGAGATAATCATGATATTCTGCTCTTTGTTGTCTCTGGGGTTGAATAATATACCATASAGGGCTCCTTTAGAGGACATAGAAATTTTGAAGTACTTCTAAAGCTTTTAAGGAATGGAAAATAAACAGATATCCAGCCTATTGTCAAATTAATCTCTAAGGATTATGTTTCCTACAGCTCACAAGTGACTAAATCCTTGCCCACCATGCTAAAGCTTCCCCCTTAGCAACCAAAGCAAAAATAAATAAATAAATAAATGAATGAATGAAATAAATAAGAATCCTGCACATGGGAAGCTTTGAARTGGAGGCAAAACATAGGCAGTATTAATAAAAGGGACAGTAAAGTAGGCCAGGAAGCTGTCTGGAGAAAAGCTACTCTGGGTGCCGTTATAAAGCAAGCAGGGTCAGATTTAGCCAGCACATAGGTGGATGTTAAATGAAAAATACTCCCAGAACTTGGAAGAAATGGGATTTTTAGTCACTTACCGGCACAGGGCATGGGGCTTTCCTCCTCCCAGCTGCATCTCAGCCAGCTTAATTTTTGAGAGTTTAGGTGATGCTGCAAGAGTGGGATTTTTGTGATGTTTCCAATCCGTAGCTTGTACTGACTGATGCCATTTTTGAATTATGTGGAAAAGGAGCAGCAGCAGCAGTGTTAACTGTGTTTTTATAACTAGGGAGGCATCCTTCCTGCTTGTAGCCGTGGGTCTGTCTGCACCGGGAGCTGCAGGAGAGCCGCAGGTTCCGATGGGGCAGTTAGGGGCCGGGATCCAGCTCAGCCGCCGCAGCGCAGGCACCGCGCGAGTCCCGGCACTGCCGACAAGCAGGGCCAGACTCCGGCCCTCACTAATGTACTCGGGACCAGCATCCCCGTTCCTCATTACATTGGGCTTTGGAGGCAGGTTTCCTTTTTTCACCTGGTGAAAAGCTGTTGTTCAATAGCCTGTTCCTTTATTATGAACTTTAAAATTACATTGTGCGATCCAACTAAATCCTTCAATTACCCTCATTATTTTTTTAGTCCATCCTGACAAAAGGCAATAGCTATGTTTTTGCACAAATGAGCACAGGGAGACCTTGACTTTGGGTCATGGATATTCAGTTACTTGCAGACATTTTAGTGTCATTTCATCATCAAAGAGCGTCTGTGCGGACAAAGATTCCAGCATAGTATTCCCCTGGGAAGTGCTGGTTGATGCTGTCTGATGGCTTTGTCTGGTCTTGAGTCTGCAATAGTATTAAAATGCCACAGAACAGCACAAGATTTTTGATAACTTTGTCAGGGAAAAGTATGTCTCTAAATACATACTAACAGCCTGTGGGATGTAGTCTACAAGGGAAGTTGACTTGGCAATCACCAGTCTTGTCTTTTCCTGGATATGGCATGCATATAACTTATCATGTTAGGCACTAAACCACCTATTTGTAACTACTGCATATGTTGTCTGGCTCCTCATAGCTTAATCCATCCTGTCGACACGCTCACTGAGCAGCATCAAGTTTGCATATACAGAAAGCAGCAAGTGTATTTCATTGTGAGAAGCAAATTTTCATTCCCACAGCCCTGCTGCTTTGTGCTGTCACTGCAATCTACTTGTCTCAAAGATGCCATGCTTCGATCCACGCAGCTGCTATAATGAAATTGCAAGTGGCTTATTAAGCCAGTTGGGTTTTCTTTGATCTTTCTGACATTACTTGATTACTATGGAAATACTACAACCAACAGATACTAACAAATGCTGACCCTGGGGAAATGTATTTGTCAGTACAGGCTCTGTGGCTGCCTAGCTGCTTTATGCTTTTGTGAAGGGAGCAGTTCCTTGAAGGGTTAGTCCTTCTCCTTTTCATTTGTAAGGYACAAGATGAGCACTGAGATTTGCACAAACAAGCTTTCAAAGATATATTTTCAAGGTAACTTTCAAGCTGATAGTGACATTCTGTAATCCAAAGACTAACTCATACAAATACAAGCTTAACAGTTATGACAACATTTAGATTTGTGTGGTATTAGCATACCACCAGACATTGCATTTAGGACTATACAAGTAACTAGATCTACAGCAGCAGCATTATCATCTTCTAAGTGAAGAGTTGGGTAATTCTGGATTAACTAACATATAATCAACCAGTGCATGTTTAGAAGTTTGAATTTTTAATTGCCGCTGTCTGCTCCATGCTSCTGGAGTAATGTGAATGGAAAGTTGTCAAAAACTCCCTGTCAGCTCTTAAAACTTTTACACATGCTGTGTCCTTTCAAATGCATCTGGACAACTCAGAGCTTCCTCCATGGCCTTGGCAGTTTTTGGAGGTGTAATCTAGGGAGAACTCATTCATACCCTTTCTGGAGAAATCATCTGCATGTCTCCAGTTTCTTTCTACTCCTTGGGTAGCAGGCTGGCAATGTGGGAGTGAATGCTGAATGTGTAGGCTGTGGTGGCAGCCAGGGGGTCACAGCATGAGGAAGCAGCCTTCTAAGCTGGAAAGGTTGAGGATATAGTAGAAGTGTGTCTCAGTTACAAAAATCCTACCCTAGGATCTATTGCTCTGGAGAGCTGTCACTTCTGGTTACATGTCCTGTTGTGATAGGGAAGGAGGGAGAAGACGGGACTAATAAAGCCTGAAAGGTATGTCAAGAGAGTAGGGATGACTGTCTGGCAGGAACAGTGGGTGAGAGAAAGTGTTGGCACGTATCATAAAACATCTGCATCATCTCTGAGGTTAGGAGGGGAGAGGAAGAGTTAAATGACTTTCTCACCAGAAAATGGTTATAGCTGAGGAAGATGAGCCTGCCGTCTGTGGAGTAACTGATCTAAGCCTTCTTGAAGGTCCRCAGAAGCCTGAAATTAATTTTATGAAGCAAGTCCCAATGCTTATGAGTGAATGGCCTGTGCACTCTGATTGAGCAGTTAAGTATGCAGCGTATACCCAGTATTGTGCTGGTGCAAAACGTACAAAGAAAGCAGGAGCCCATTGCCATGTTTGTACAAAAGAAAGAGAGGGGTAAAGCTCTTGGTAAATAGAGAAGGCAACTGAGCAGAAGGTCTTGGTGATGCATCACTTGGTGATGCAGAACTTCTGCTTCTACGAAGCAGAACTTGCATTGAACTAGAAAAATGCCTATGTTTATCATAGTGCCTTATATTAAAACAGAGATGCTAGCATTTTCCTTTTAGGAATTCATTAATGTCTGTGGGGAGTTTAGAAATTCTTCCTTGGGGAGCCACAATCACTGTGGAAGTTACTGTTTTATACAATATATAGAGTGTTTTGATTTCTTTTTGTTCTGCAAGTCTGGAAATGTTTCAGCTCATAATTCTGAACTTTTCTTCACAGCTTCACTCATATGCAAAAGCTTTGTTATTCCCATTTCTGCCAGGATTTTTTTTTCTTTTTTTTTATGGCTAAAATATAAGCTTAATGTAATGTGAGATTACAATAAGATTATGCTTATAATTATAATGATAGCATGTGCTGTGTTGTGTTGTTGCTTGAACACAGCACGACCTATTATAGTAAAATGTCATTCAGTATTTCTCTTGGATAATAAGGAAAATAATAAAAGCAGCCTTATCTTTAAAACACTGCATGATAATTCACTGAGATTTGATCTTTGGCAAGATTTTAATACTGTAACTGTTGATCTGAGAGCTTTTGTAACTAAGCAACTGCTAYCTAGTATATATTATATCATAAATTTGTATTAAGATATGAAAACAGACCAATTGGTAAGAGTCAGGTAGGAGCCACAGGCACTTCCCCACTGAAGATTTATTTTCTGAGTTATTGCATGAAGGAGGAACCTTTACCATTATTCACGTCATGATGGTGTGGCACAACCTGCTTAGCTTTGTGTTGTAAGCAGTGCAGAGGCTCTTTCGATTGCTACTTGCTCCTGTGCTGGCAGGCACTGCTGTGTGGTAGGTAAGCAGCTGAACCAGATCTTTGGTGAAAGGGCTCCTTAATTTTGCTGCAGGCCTGTGATAGGGGACAGCTGTGGGCRTTTATTCCCTTCCTACTTGGATTTATACACTATAAAATAAGGGACTGTTGTACTGTGAGGTCTGGATCCTGTGTCCCAGTGAGAACCATTCACATCAGAGCTCTTAGTAAGTGCCATAATAGAAGTAGTTTGTAGGTGTAATACTGTCTTATGTTGCTTGATTAGCTAGGAAGTGAACATTTTTGGCCAGTTCATTCACTGTTTTGTTTCTTAGGTGCAAGGTGAAACTCTCTTCTCTGCGAGCAGGATTTTTCTCAAGAGTTCATTCAYTAGTTCGCTTGGCTTTGGCTGCTTGTGACAACTTTCTGGAAGGAAGTGAGAAGAGGGCAACTTCTTTATTTCCTGCCCTCCGTTCAAGAGTGAATTTTGAAAAGTTTGTGGCTTGACACAAGGATGAAAGCAGATCTTAGGCAATCAGTGCCTTTAGCACTTTTAAAAAAAAAAAAAAAAAAAAAAAAAAGGCAAGATACAGAGCAGGCAACTGAGCCTGTGGGGAGGAAATCTGTCTGCCTATGGGGCAGTGGTTGAAGCCAAACTGGTGACTTTGTGCACTGCCTGGTATGTTTGGACTGAGAATTTGGCTTCTCATCTTTCTTGGAGGCCATGGGATGTATGGGGTCTGCTGCCATAACTGAGTCACTGGTTGTTCAAGGCCTATCATCACAGTTACCGCTTCAGAAGRAAAATCTGTTTCTGTTCAGGACCACTGTTGTTTCATCCCTTCCATTGCTCTTTCTTCCACTTTCATTCGTCTTTCTTTCTTTTCATTTTTTTCCTTTCTATGGTTACAAGTAGTCAGTCCAGCAAGTCTCATTTCTGCTTCTGCTGCACTGCGAAGATAAGGGTTCCCACTATTCAGGTCAAATAATGAATTCTGTAACCAGAGTGTTTCCACAGGTGTTTTATGCTGAGGTGATTTACCACTGGGAAAAATAAAGGAAAGGATATTTTGTTTCCAGAGATACTGTTTCAGATAGCAGCCAGGTATTAAGCAGACCRTCCCGAAGGTCACTGTTGAAAGGTTTCAATGTGAAAGTGTGTTATTTAAGACTTGTACTTATTCTCTGAAAAAGATAAACACATGGCATTGGTGAGACTSTGGATCCAGCTTCATCTATTTGCTTAACATCCTAATGTAGAAGTTGAAGAACACAAATCAGCTGATAAGATCATCATGGAAACAGAAGATCAACATGGAAATCTTGGCCGTTTTTGTTTTTAAAGCTGATTTGAGATCACATCAGTGGTATATTAGTTAATATTTTATTTCCTTCTTTAAGATTTTGGTCTTAGTGATTGATTTTTTTTTAAGATGTGGCAGCAAGTGCATGTCTGTGCAATTTGGTCAACCAAGCGATTACAAAATAATTTGTTCTTTTTCCCAACAGTGCAGTTCTTTGCAGACTTCTTGAAGTCCACTGTTTTTTTAGGAATCTATCTTTTAAGATTTTTCTCCAGAGAGAGGTCTACTTCAAGAGTATTGTTTATATCAAAGCATTCTAACTTTATATTTCTATTAATTCTATTTTTTTCAGATTGCAATGCAATCTTAATTTTTGTATTTAMGGCATTTTTGTGTGTTCAAAAAAGAATTTTGTACTTTATTTAATGGGAAATGCCAACATTTTGTGTTTGTTTTCTAATTTGAAACAAAGGCACGTTTTGAAATGCTGGAATTTCTCACAGTAGAGCAGTTTTGGAGTGTCCAGCCATTACTATCCCATGGACTTCATTGTTGATCAAGTGACAGTCTGCAGATGCTTTTTTCATTACAAATCTCTATTTTAACATGGTTTATGGCTATAAGAAATTAGTCTTGCCCAGTACCTATAGGGTAAATACAACTGGTCAAGCAAAATAGCAATGTTATTAAATAATTGCAATAATCCATCTGCTGTGAATGGTAGTAAACCCTACAGAGGGACAGAGTTCTTCAGGGAAAGACTACCATCTAAATAACGTTCTGTGATGTATTTCCACAGCTTTTTCCAAGAAAAACCAAGAGCCTGTTTTTTTTTTTATTTTGTTTGCTTGTTTGCTTTTGGTTTTTGGGAGTGGGATGGGGAGGAGGAGGTTATACAAAAATTGAACCTCATTTGTTTGGCTGAGTGAAATGGCCTGAACATGCTGATTAAATTTTGAAATGATTTGAATGAAATGATTTGAAATGATTTGAAATGATTTGAAATGATTTGAAATGATATGACAGACAGCATAATGGTAGATGCAATGTAGAGTCAGTCATTTGGGACATGCCGTGTACAAGAGTTTGGTAGAGATGACTTAGTTTTCTGAGAGATCTGGTTTTTGCTCTCAGTCATGTTATGTTGATCTCATCATCATCCAGGCATTGTCAGAATTCCTCTTGGAGCCTTATTTGGGATTCCAGATATCAGTAGAGTGGATGTTTTAGGGAAAAAAAAAACCTATAAGAAATGAGAATGAGAAGCTATAACAAATTCAATGACAGAGGAGAGCAATCTGTGCAATCTCCCTCCTTGAATTTCTAAAGCGCTAGCATGCCCATTGCCTGTCATTTGTAAAGCAGACCTATGAAAGTTGCRAAGATGGTTTGGAGTGCAGGGTAGTAAATGTAACACCCTTATGTGAAAAGGGCAGAGGAATGTTCTGAGCTCCCACAAGCTGTCAGGAGAAGGCAAGACTGTAGAGCATAATKGGAAGGAAGTGATAATTAATGATACAGAGGTTAATGGAAAGTAAGATGAACACTGATGAGGTTTTGCTGTAGGTGGATTGTGTCAAGCTATCTTGATTTGTTTTTATRAGTAATTTTATGGAAATTTTGTTGGAGAAATTGGTCTCGTTTGTGTTTCAGTAAGGTTAAGTGTTAAATAAGAATATCAACCAAAATGGAATTTGAGAATCAGCAATGGTATTGAGAAGGATTGGAAGTACCAGGTGAAGAGAAGGTGAGAGTGGCATTCCTTTAAGAAAGTGGCCTTGTCAGTAGTAGGAGATGTGGGATCTCATGAGCTGGACAGGCCAGACAAAAGAGTTGATAGAGTATCACCAGTAGTTGGCTAAAACTGAACCCTCCATGTAACCCATCGGGAGGGTGGGGGAGGGGGGAAAGACAGGTATCATCTTGATAGGTATTAAGGCATTGCCAACGTGCACAAAAAAGTAGTTCTGTTAATGTTGCCCAAGGTACTGGCAGAGTATCTTTTTGGATGTCTTGTACAGTTCTGATCATCTTTGTTCTAGAAAGCAGATGAAAATTGGAACTGATGTGAAGAAGGTCTWCTAGGATAATCAGGAAATGAATTACAGAAGTAATGGAGAGAGCTTGTATTTTTTATCCTGGCACAGTAAAGCCTGATAGTCTATGTGATAACTGTCTATAAATATCACAGGGGAATAAATGCTGAGGAGGGAAAAGAACATTTTAGGCTAAAGGCCAGTGTTCTCACAAGACAGGAGTTACAAACTGACTGGATAAATTTGGGCTGAAGGTGAGTGAGAGCAGAGCTTCCTGCCATCACTGTAGTGAAGTTTTACAACAGTCTTACAATAGCAAAGCAGGATCAAAAAAGGTGGTGGCTTTGAAGATGAGTTCTATCAGCTCTTGAAAGAGGAACAGATAAAATTAACAGGTTGCTCCCTGGCCTGCCTTTCTAGGGAGGAATAAGTGGATGGCTGCTAACCTGCCTTTCCAAGGCAGCCATGCACATTCCTCGTCCTACAGTTTGCTGGAGATGGAGGTACTGGACCACAAGGAACAACTTTCCTCTTTTTTGCTGGCCTTGGAACAGCCTCTGCTCCTCAGACATCTTCTGCTCCTCAGCCATCTCAGCCATCTCCTGGTTAGTAGGAAAAAAACACACTTGTGTTTTTCATTTGTATTCTGAATGGCTATTGGGAAGACCRAGACAGACGTCTCTGCTAGTGGGATGAGTGTCACCAACTTCTGACCATCAGGGCTACCTTGGCAGGAAGCTGCTCTGGGCGRTACGTGTCCCTTGGGCTGTACCAGAACAAGCATTTCTCCTTCTGAAAAGAGCAATGGCAGTCTCTGATATTCCCTGGATACTGTATTTGGTATAATTATGACACTGTTTACTGGATGAATGCTTTGGGATGGTTAATATTGAGTTGTGAGGAAAGCACGCAGAAGAGATGAGAGTGGCTGAGGGTGAGCTACTCCTGCTCCATGCTTCTCAGGGGSTTGCACTAATGGCCAGGACACTATTTAGGAGGATTCGTCCTCTGGGCCCAGCTGGCTAGCAAAGCTGGTTTTGCTGTGTAAGGTGAGAGCTGGAAGCCAGAAAATTTAAAGGACTAATAAAGCAGTAATTCTCCATCTATTGTGGGATTAAGCAGTTTTGGAGGAGCTATCCATTGATCCATGGATCTAGACCCATGTTGCCTTGATCCACCCAAGAGGCTGATGGTCATTTCTTTGTTTTGCTAGTAATATATATAAGCTTTGTAAACACAGACTAGAAAAAATAAATTAGATGGCAAGATCAGCAATGTAGTAAGTGCTTTTTGTCTGTTTGATACAGATCTGGCACTTTACAGAACTTTAACTGATAAAGCAAATTTCAGATGTAAAGCCTTGGTGGAGAATGAAGTAGAGAATGTTCAATCCATATTAGAAGGTGGTTGCTAGTACAGTCAAAGCAACAGCAGCAGGAAGTAAAAAAGGTGGTGTCTCAAATGAAGAGGAATGTGCAGAAGGAAAGAATTTTGTTCATAAACAGAAATTTGATGGAAAAGCAGTTTTGCAAGTGGCACTGATACTATTTGTAAAATTGGGTCAGACTTGGTCAGTAATTATATTTGAGGCAAATATGGAGGAAAACACTTCATCTTGATATTTTCTAACTTAATGTTTTAGAAATATTGAAGTGTTTTGACAATTTCAAAATAATGCTTTTTTAAATTGACATATTTAAAACAATTTAAATTTMAAGCGAAGAATGGGAAAAGAATATTTAATTGGCTAAGCTGAATAGTAATGAGACATTTAATTTCTAATTAACTGAAAAACTGGTCCTGTATCATTTTGGTCACTTGCTCATATTTTTTTCATTCATGACATTGTTCACATCAAAAACAGATTTATTTCCAATTTTTCCAATTTCTATTACTTGGATATAAAGCCCAAAGTTCTTATTTTCTGCTGCTTATTACTGTCCAGATAGTCATTTTTCATCATTTCTGCTATGTACCTCTACTTTTTGTTTTGGTTTGGGTTTTTTGGCTCTTTTAAATTATAGTTTTTGTTATAGTTTACCATTTCAATGCTGCTGGATGAATTGCTTCGTCATGATCTACTTGCTGATGTTTCAGAACCGAAACATATTTCAACATTCTGTAAAAAAAAGAAAAAAAATCCAAATGCATTAACTTCCTGGAAATGTTGTAAGATCCAACTCTTTACTGTGACTTTCTTTGGAAAAGCATCTGAGTTTGAATCTGATTATTTTCCTTGCTGAGAGATGTTTTTTCCAGCTCCAAACTCAGTGTGAATTGCTCTGTAGTACATAGATACCTAAGTAGTGTCCTGTGGAAATACCAGGCAAGATGTGGCAAACAGCTGTATGCAGTTATGTTTATTTGGACTAGTTGTCTGCTGCCTGCCACTGAAGGCTCTAACTGTAGCAGCACCTGATGGAACAAAAAATTAAACCACTTAAAGCASTTTTATCAGAAAGGAAATGGAAATTGCTTTACTTTGTATTCTGTAGCAAAGAATTCGAATATAGGTGAGATTTTTAATTTTGAGGCATCTGCAGGTAGGTAGGAAGAAGAAAACATTAATTTTGCTACCCTATTAGACTGGGAATATACATGTTTTATCTGTTTAATTAGGTCACTCAGATATATTGCARTATCTGTTTCAGGGGAAAATGGACAACCGTGTGTGAAATTCTGTTCCAGGCCATGTTGTGGGGTGATACTGCTGGTGGCCAGCAGTTTCTTAAGTAAACTCTGCCTTCTAGCTAATTGTTCAGCTCTCTGTGATAATAGTAGATACCTTTTGTTCTTGTTTCCTGTTACTGAGAAGAGGCTTTTCAGAATCTTTTCCTAACTGAGCTGTATTCCAAGATTATGGGTACAGCTAAATAATTTTTTAAAAAAGCCCTCCTCCTCTTCAGCAGTAGGCCCTTTTTCCACGTTCTCCACATCTAATTTCRTCATGTCCTCACTCCACAACCTTTTTATATTTGGTACCTTTTCATATCTCTCTTCTTTCTCGCCTCATTCAAATTTTTGATGCTGCAGAACTCGAGTTACATAGCGAGGGGCAGAGCTTGCGAGCAGAGGATGAATTGGGAGTAACCAGGCAGCTCGGCTCCTGGTGTCCTCAGAACTCCTCAGCAGGAGACTTGTGGGGAGGTCCCAGGCATTCAGCAGCTCCAGGAAGAAAATGGAGCCCTTGTCCAAGTCTGATGGAGAAACCCTCGACCCCTTTTACTTGCATGGCTGGTAGTCTGGTTGTGGCTCTAACTTCATTGCAGATCAAAATGAGCAATCAATCCCTATTTTTGTTGTAAATTCCTACCTAAGAACTTGTATTTTCAAATATGATCTGTGCTCCTGCTTGCTTATCACTAGGCTTTCAGAAAGCAGCTTCATGCCCTTGCAGAATGAGACCATCTGCTACCATCCCCTGGGCATACGGCAGGGGAAAAAACAGCCTGTTCAGCAAACCAGCTATTTATCCTGTGTTACTGCTGCACAGCACACAGCCTTTCCCACTGCCACGCTTTGAACCCCAACTGGGATCACCCCCAGCTAGCTAGGCCCAGTTTTATATCACTGACAAATTTTGGTGAGAGGTTTGGGAGTATGGATGGGGTTGGGGGAGAATAGGATAACGTGAAATACAACCTTAGCCTGACCTTAGCTCATGTCAAGTTTAGGGGCAGAAGTTTAGTGTGAGGAGACAAACCTGGAGCAAGTTCTGGGATCCTTTCTCTTGCACAGCACGTTAGGGTCCAATTATGTCTAAGGCTGCTGCACATGGAGCCTGTGGAAGGYGTCCGCATTAAAGGCTCCTCCTTGTCATCAGAATTGCAGAATTTTCTGTTGGATTTGCCATGTAGATGACCAAAACTATTATAAGAATTTATTGCTATTTCACAGTGAAGTCAGTGCTGCGTATATAGATGTGCTTTTGTTTTCTTCTGTCATTTGCAAAAGAAGAATTAAGCTGTTTGTATTTCTAATTGCTTTTTTTTTGAATATGAATATTGAGCACAGCTGTGCCAACTCTAATATGCTTTTATACTGTTCTGTGGTGTGCTCTGTTATGTCAAAGCTTAAAGAAGCGCTCTGAGGTTAAAATTACATTTATTTCTTTTGGTTTTTTTTATAATACTTAGATTTTGATTTTTTTTTCCTTTCTGAAAATGCAGGGTTCTTGCATAGTGTAATTCCAAGAAGCAGGGCTTCAGTAAAGCTGCCATCTCTCATGAGATCCATAAGATAATGTGTGAGTTAGCCCTAGATGACATCTTGGAAAACTGTAGAGTTTCTGTAATTTCATTTCCTTACTGCCTCACATGCTGGCAAGGGGAGGAATTATTTTTTTTTTTCATTCCATCAGAATGGAGGCTGGGCATGCAGACTATATGATTAGGAAGATCTTAAACCGAACAAGATTTTCTTCAGTCATGCAACCACCATGTAAGATGATGCTCTTGAGGTCAGTGTTAACCTGTAATAATTGCATGCAGTTCTCACATCTTTTACTGTCATGCAGCCTTGCACTTGTCTCAGTTTGGACTGCATTTCGGGCAGCTATGTCAGGCACCACAGTATCCCTGAGTGTTACCTGATTTTTGAAGGCTCTGGTGGATTCAGATCCTRGAATTAACTCATTGCAGTTTATTAAGATTTCAAGCCAGCATTTGCTTTTTATCTTTTTTTCTCCCCCACCCTGTCTGGTTAAATCACAGCATTTTTAGTCTTGTTCTCAGTTTTGCACTAAATATTCCACCACAGAAACTACAAAGGCGTGCTGGTGTAGTAGTGCCTGTTAGCAAAGGGGAGAATACTTGCATTGTGTGTTTGGGAAGGGAAGGAATCGATGTGTTTGTTGCACAGAGAGCTCCATGCGAGCAGGAGAGGGTGGCTGCCTGCAGCCCTGTCCCTGCAGCTCCGCTGCCAAGCGAGGGGAGCTGGTGCCCGGGCAGCAGCATCCTGCTGGGAAGCTGCTCTCAGAGCTGGGGGCTGCTCGAGGAGCAGTTACAGCTTTTGGGATCTGTTCACAGTACATTGTGAGCTGCTGAAGTTACCAGAAAGCAAAGCAGCATCAACCCTAAGCTGCTGTCTGTGCTTCTGCCTCAGTAGTGTTCAAAACAGCACCAATACAACAGAAACCAACTCAAGTTTTCTCCCTTCTGCAGGTTAGAGAGGAACTGTTGTGTTCTACTGCTTTTAAAATTAGGATAAAGACACAGAAAGCAGTGGCAGAATTTTGTGTACATAGTCTTGTGTTAATAGTACAGATGGCTTTAGCATAATTTACATGGTTACCTGGTAGCCACGGGCGGTAAAAATTCATTCCCTGCTGCACTTTACTCTTGAGGGACTTTCTGGAAGACACATAGCTGTTCCGAGCCTCCTGCCCTAAGAGCTGTTTGCCTTGGTTTGTGTAAGATTGCTGCTGCTGCTAAGTACAGCAGCCTTAGCTGCAGGCTGAGGCAAGAGCTTTAGACTGAGAGAGCAGCGTGTCAGAAAAGCAGCTCAGCGGGAAATAAACATGTGGGGAAAGGGGATTTGCCCTTGCTGTCTGCTTTCCTGTGCAGTGTTTACTCGTGCCAGATTCAATAATAAAGTGATTCCTAATGCTTTACAGTGCAAATGAGGTTTATCAGAGCTTTATTTCTTGCAGCTTGGAAAGAGTGGAAAGGGGCATTTCATTAAGCAGCATCGCTAGGATTGTATATTTGTGGAGCACAGAATCAGTTGGCAAGATTTCTGTTTAGCTCCATCAGTTCTGTAGGTGGGTGCCACAGTAAAATAGCGATGCTTGCCTCACGCACAAGAGAAATCTGTGTGACAATAGGAACCTTTAGCTTGATGCAAAGGGAACCATGTATCTCAAGAGAGAGGGGGAAAAAAATACTAACTTGTCTAAAAAAATTCTTGGCAACTCTGACCAGGACACAGTAGAGAGCACAGGGACTGAAAACTGATGTCAGTGAAAGATAAGGAGATAAAAAGCAGTAAGAATGTTCAGCAAAGGGTTATGTGCATGTGACAAAGCAATTCCCAACTTGTGGTGAACTCTAACACCTTATTTGAATAGTTTCAGTAAAGTGAATCAAATATAATTAGTTAAATCATACCTTTTTAAAAAATAAAAATAAGGAGGGAGAAAAATACCTGTAGCTTGCTTGCTAACAGAGGTTTTCTTATKCAAAACAAAGGTTTTCTTCACTTAACAGGCAGCGCAATAAACTCCTTTTCTTATTTATATAATCCATTCTTATTGCCATTTCTGTGAAATTCCTAACATTCCTTCAGTACTTTGGAAATGGGTTCAGAACCAACTGTCTTGAGCACATAAACAATGCCAGGAAGATGTGTCCTGCCTTAACTTGTTTTTAGCCATGAAATGGGGGGAAAAAATGACATATGAACGATTTAAGATCTCTCAGCTAAAAGGTTAATTAGGAAGTATTCACAATTCTCTGTCCTTGGTTTTCATAACTTAAGACTTAAGCCACTTGCAGGGTAGGAGCTGATTTTTTCCTGAAGTGATCTCCACAGATATAAATTAGCGAAACAGTTAAGGAGTTTATCTGGTTCGATGTGTGATCATTTGAAGGGAAAAAAAAAAAAAAAGGCAGGAAGAGGACATCATCCTGGCAGTCAGTAGTATATATTCCTGGTAATATACATGGGTACTGAGTGTTTGTCCATACCAGCATAAGTGCGTGTGTTACCAGACCTTCAGTTCTGGCATAAGAGCTAAAAGCTTTTGCATGGTAATTTGTGTGATGAAATTTGTGCGGTTGCAGTGCAAGATCTCATAGCTCTGGGCTTTCCCACTCCTATTCCCTACCATGTTGACCGAGAGAGCAGCCAAAATAAATCCAAGTAGCTGAAGAATATCTCCTTCTCTGGAGATCTTCAAAAGCTGCCTGGATGTGATCCTGTGCCACGTGCTCTACGAGCCCACGCTTGAGTGCTGGGTTTGGACTAGATGATCTCTAGAGGTCCCTTCCAACCTCAACCCTTCTGTGAGTCTGTGAAAATACTAGGGTTATCTCATCAGTGATATCTCTCATAAAATTAGGGTCTCCTTTACCAGCTATCTGGATTTCTAATTCTCTTAGTTAATGCTGTAGGTGCAATGGCTCAAAACAAAATCAGGAATAAATATAGGACGGTGAACATTAATCACTAACCTCCTGTGCTATCCATTTGCTGCTATTAAATATGCCATTACTTTTTCTATATTAGCATAGATGTCCAGGTTCGATAAATTCAGCTGAAATGCYCTTTGAAGAGAGGGCAGAAAAGGCTGATTTCAAGCTCCTTTCTGCTTCCTTTCTAAAATGAAACCTAGAAAGCCAACAACAGTTCAATAGAAAAGCAAAGACATCGTGTGCCTTGTGACTCTGCAGAGCACAGTGCTGTGATCAATTACGTTAAAATATTCATCTGGCCCCAGAATTGTCATCTGTGTCATTTGATGTGTTTCCAAACGTTGTACAGCAATTGGAGAAAACTGAATTATAGATAAGCTTTTCAGAAGGATAAATCCAAGGCTGTTGGATGTTAATACAGGTAGTATTTGCACTGTGCTGACTCACGGGTAGTGAAACATGTCCATGCAGGACCCCCAAAAATGCATACCCACCATTGTCCATTTGCAGCTAGGAATAATAAAAATTAGTAATTTCACCCAGCATTGCCCAAGTTCTCTGGTTCTAGTCAGACTGATCTTTTTAGTGACAGTTTTATGATCACACTATTGCTGCCCAGAGAGGATCTGAGTGATAGGGAAGTTATTTAAGAACTTTCTACCTTTCCATGCCTGGGCCATGTAAATCTCAGTGCTTTGGTTCATTTGTTCCCTGTCTGTGCCAGTTCAGCAATTTGTGAGGTCCTGGTGTAAATCAAATCTCTTCAATGAACTGAGGCTGTTTGGGACAAAAAGGTTGATTTGTTTCCTTTACTCTAGCACATTTCTSTGTGTTGCTTTTTATCTTGTCTCTAGGGGTGTATCAGCACAGCTAAGAGGACAATAAATGGTGTTAGGGGGATAGAAACAAATGGCTGGCCTCTAAAAGGCAGGAAACTTTCAAACTAATTTTGCCACAAAATAAAATTATTGCAAAATAATATACTGTGGGATGGTTTCTGAGCTTCATGTTTTGCAGGAAAGCTTATTTACTAGTTGATAGTAAATCAATAGTGGCAGCAGGATGAGAATTCGGTGAACACTCTTGAACAGCATACCTGAATGCTGTTCATTGTAGTGGCATCTATTTTTGGGTACTCCAACTGAAACTAATGAGAGGGAATAAGAGAGTTATGAAGGCAGGTTCTGAATATGCGGAGGAAGATTATGAAATCTCCATCACTTAAGGTTTGTAAGAGCTGATGAAATTGAATATTTGCCAGGAATAGTTTGTTCAGTTGATCTTTGAGATGATTCAGCATCAGGATGGGCTGAGTGGACATGGATGGACGTGGACTCATCAAGATTCTTTCCAGCAATGATGTTTTTGATACAGTGAAATGCAAGACATCTCCTGGTCCCACTGGAGAGATGAATTCTAAGCAACCTGGAAAAGTCAAGGTGAGCATGCGCTGAATTAGATCCAGAATTATTCAGAGTTTGTGTAAACATGAGTAAAATTGGATGAACAGAAGAAAGATTTAGGGATTCAAATTCAAGAACTCCCCCAAATCTGCTGCTCATAGGAGTGCATCCTCCTGCAAAGGAGCACTGTTGTTCTTGCATAGATCCTTCTTTGGGGAAGGCCAGGGGAAGGAGCGGAATGTGCTTTATAGAAGAGGGAAAATATACCATATATCACTCTTGTCCTGAGTGGCYGGGCCACCTTTGCTGCTCTTGGGTGCTGCTGGTAACGGGCACACGATGCTGAATTGCTTTGTGCTCTGTGAACRAGACCTGTTTCCCTTTCTGGATTCAGTTGCAGTGGCTCCATCTACTCTGAATGAAAACCTCATCTGCCATTTAGTGACCAAATTTTCATGAAACAGTGAACAACTCTTTCACTTTGTATTTACAACACTGCTTCTCTTCTTCCTCTTCCTCCTCCCTTGAGAGCTCTGCAGAGAGGAATGGCTCTTTTGCCAYGGGAGGTCCTGTTTTAGCATGCTGCTGCCGTTCATGTTCTGTCATGTTGTCAGGCTTCGATGACTCAGATACTTAAAAAAAAAATCATTCAGAACTAAAATAGCCTAAGAGCATATYTTTAAAGCAAATTTTAATGCAATTAGTTAGGTCATATTTTCTTTCTGAAAACCCAGAATGTGAACTCTCAGTTTTGCTCCACCAACTGAAGCTAATTGAATGTATTATTGTTATTTAAACAAAATTCAATAGCATGGAAATCCACTTAAGATCTTTGATAAATTAAAAAAAAAAAAAAAAAAAAAAAGGCATATCCAATAGCTTTTAAAGGGCTGTGCATCCCTTGTAGTTTAGGGCAATATTTCTTCCTGTTCTTAAGCACATCAGAAAATGGTTACTGAAAGAAATGCAAAGCTGAAAAAAGCACACATTTCTGTTCATACAAGCAGAACAGGGAAAATAGAGGTAATAAAGTTACTSTCAGAGCTGAGCCTCGATTTTACTTAGTTGTAAATAAAAATCACTGTGGCAACACAATGTGAGAAAGTACATGGCTCTTCAACAACAAAAGCAGAACACAGAGATGTGTAGGGCATGTTTGCACTCCATGACACAAGTCATCTTGGTATMTAAGATATGCCCAAATGATTGAATTGTCTGACTGGCCTAGTGATGTGCCAGYAGGGATAAAAGCTTTTTCTCGGAATAAATATATAGCCATGTTAAATATCTTTGCACAGCACCACATTGTCTGATGCAGGTGTGTYCTTACCCTCCAGTGCTTTGGTTTCCCCATTTCACATGTACTTCTCAGCTTACCCAAGCGCTCTGGACGAGGCTGCTGAGCAGCRCTGGAGCACGCAGGTGGATCTGTCCTGTGGAGATGAGAAGATGTAGAGATGAGTTRGTGCTGCGTGGCAGCCCGTCTGACCTGTCCCTCCCTTGTCAAGCCATTCATATCTCTCTTGTTCCTCTGTCCTCTCAACCTCCTGTGAGAGGAGCAGCAGGCGGTGACCTTGCTGTTCCCAGGGAGCTCTGAGTGTGAGCAGATCACGTGCTGCTTCTCCAGGAGAGAAGCTAATGCCCGGGAGGCAGCCAAGGTACCAAGGTGAGGACAGAAAAATGTTTCTCTAAGATTAATGAGCATAGTCTGCAGCAAGTGCCAGATACTCGTCCTTCTCCGCTTCCCCGCAGAGTAACCTTCCTCCACTGCTAAAACCTCAGRTTTGTGACTTCCTGCTTTGTATTGCTCCAACTATTAGCCCTTCTCTAGTGCTAAGCAAGAGCAGAAAATGACGCAAATACAGATCCTTATTTGCAGGTCGGTTCTCTGTACCTTGTCCAAGAAACCTGTGCTGGTCTGGCTTGGTGTAAAATCTGGCCTATCTCCTCTGAGTGCAGAGAAGTTACAATAATGTGAAAATGATGGTAAGACCAGGTGTGTAAATTATTAAGATGAAAAAAGGAGACTTCTGTCTTTCTCCTCACTTAGAATTTGCTGTTAATGTATCTTCTTATATGTGCCTATAGGCTAAGGCAAGTAGCACGGTCCAGTATACCTTGTTCAAAGTTTCAAGGGGATTTTTCTCACCCCTTAAGAGACAGAAATGTATTCTTTGTGAAAACTTCAGTCCTGGCATGCAGTTCCATTGCAATGACTGGATTCTGCAGCTGTGGGATAGAACAGACATAAATAATTTTTAAAGGCCTCACAGTATTGAGGCCTTTAAAARTTATTACTCATTGCATATGTCAGATTTTTCAGCTGCCTGGCTSTTAATTTGTGCCACTCATGCTAACATTGTACTTTTCATCTATTATGCACTTCAGAACATTTATTCCCGGTAATGAAATCTCCCAACACATGTCTGAGGCAAGGAGGATTTCTGATTAACTCATCATGCTTTCCTCACATCACTTTACAGCCAAGTCAGCTAGGGCATGGGAGAGCTAGAAGGCTTAAGGTTGCTCAGTGCCATAAGGAGACCTGGAGCCTGCCCTAAATGCAATTCCAAAAATGGCATCACTGTTATTATCACCAGTGTGATGCTCTTTTGTTATGAAAACTAGTTATACCAGCACAATGCAGTTGTGGATGTAGTTACAGGATGACTAYACCACTGTAATTTTGCAGAATTACTTTCACATAAAGGAAGAAATCACTAGCTTTGGCTGTCTACCTGAGCTGAAATGTCAGCCCTTCTGGAGTCAACGAGACCCCYTGGTGCCAAAGCCCCAGGAAGGCCCTTAAGCGTGGATATCAGTCACCCCTCAGGAGAGCCCAGACCTGCCTAGGAGAGCACTAGAAAGTGGTGCTGTCAGGATGCTCTGCTTGTCTGAGTTTCCAGCCTGAGAGACTTACATATGCTCATGCACAAAGTCATGTTTATCAAAATCACAGGAATATTCATTAACAGCATGGTCTCTACTGAGTTTCTGTGAGCACAGAGTCATGTAGGTGGCTGTCACACAGCATGATCTGTGTTCTGCTGACTAAAACACTTAATGAGAACAGTTACTGGTTTGGAGCATGCAGAGACTGGAAATTACAAGGAAGGGTGAACAGGGTTTGTGCTGCTATCACAAATACACCCTGGGGATCATTAAAGTAGGCTTATTCTAATAATGGCTGTTAGTGTGTGTGAGATACTTGCACTGAAACTGAGCAATCTGTGGTGTCTTAAAATCACAGATACCGACTGACTTTCAAGATGGCACTGTGGGAGGAAGACGTGTATRGTGTATTTTTATTTATTTATCTTATTGTAAATCTTTGTCCTAAGCAGAGTTGCATAGCCTAACCAAGTCCTTGAGGTCAGTGGATTCTTTTGTTCATGTATTTATATTTTTACAGAGCTGTTCTCTTGGTCTTTGCTATGTAAATAAGCTTTTTGTTGGATAATCTGATTCACTTGCCTCTTATCATTGAATGCTCTCTTGAACAAAACATCTCTGTGACTCCATCTYGCAATTTACGTTTGGAGTTCTGTTTGAACACAACTAAGTTCTGTTTGAAGTATAAATAAAATGTAGATATCCTAATTTATCAACTGAGACTATTTGGAGAGTTCCATGGCAGGGCACACTAAGTTTAAAATACCATGGAGGAGGCATGACTATCCCTGTTAAATATTGGATTAGTAAGAACGCAGTAGAAAAAGACAACAGTATGTCAATGTATAGGGTTAAATGTGTGGAGAGCAAACTATATGGTCCAAAGAAAGAAATGCATCAGAATCTGATGTAGAGCAAATAGAGGACACCAAAGAAAATAATCATGTCTCAGGGGGGAGTAAAATATCAAGGTATCAACTTATGTAGAAAATGGAAGGAGGCATCTGTATCTGTCTACAGTCAGTCAGTTCATCCCTAAACCTGAAACTCTTTGTGTTTAAATAAGGTATTGAAGACAAAGGAAAATGCTGCAGTCTTACAAGTTCACGCTTGCGTCTTTCTCAAGGGTTCAGCAATATCTTTTTATGTGAAAGCACGGTGGAGTTTTCAAACTTTCTGAGCTGTGTATAGTACCAGGGCTGTGTATAGGGGGATGGTCCCCTCCCTCGACCTGCTGGAGAGGCTCTTCTTCATGCACCTTGGTCACCCGGGCACACTGCTGCGTCATGGTCAACTTGTTGTCCACTGTGACGCCCAGGTTCCTCTCTACAGAGCTGTTCTCCAGAATGTCAGTCCCCARCCTGGACTGATATCTGGGGTTATTCCTCCCCCAGTGCAGGACCCCRCACTTGCCCTTATTGAATTTCATATCGTTTCTCACCACCCMGTTGTCCAGTCTGTACAACTTGAAGGTCAAGAGGGAATCACAGATTTACAGGTTTTAGGGCAAAGGAAGTCTGTGATTCTAGTCTAGTCTATTGATCTAGCCTGACTGTTTCACTCTGCAGTCCGTAGCTGCTTGCGTTTAGCTCAACAGCTTGTGTGTATTAGAGTGTATTTTTAAAATGACAGCAAGGCTTGATTTAAAGACTCCAAATGCTGCAAAATTTATCACAGTCTCTAAGAATTTGTTCCAATGGTCAACTAGCCTTTCTTTGAAAAATCTGTACGTTACTTTGAGCTCTGTGAACTTCTGTCTTCTGAACATTGTATCTTATTTTGTGACTTTCTGCTACAGAACTAMAGAACCCTTTGTTTTCCCATGCATTTTTCTTGTATGGATGATTCTAGAACCTTGTTTTCTATTTTCATGGTATTCAAAAGACTTTTTTTCATATTCACAAACCCAAACAGGCAGACACCTGCTAGTGTACACGCCAATGCAATATGCCAAATATACTCCATTATCGCAGTGCTGGAAGTCTGATATGATAAAAATATGCTGTTTTAGAAAAGACTCAACTTGACTGTGTTGTTTTTKATTTCAATTACTAATCAGTGTTTTATGAAGAAACATAATTCAAGCCTGGGATATTGATCCTGGGAAAGATATTATATTCGGCATCTGCTGTTTTTATATGATAGAAATCATAGTTGCTCGAGTGTCTCTAAAAAAGATTTTTCAGTCTTTCTTAGAATACAACAAACATGCTTTCCAAATGTCTTGAATTCTTTATGATTTCCTTTTCCTGAAACAACTCTCATGAAATCATGTGGCTGGATGATACTGAAAAGATATCTGGTCCATTCCATTGCCCTAAAACAAGATCAGCAGTCACTGTGAAATTGTATTTCAGCTTCTCCATAGTAAAGTATAACATAAAGGTCAGACAATCAACATGTTCTTCCCATAGAGAATGAAAATTATAAAGAATAGGATTTTCAAAAGTACTGGTAGTAACTTGTGTCCTTCTGTACTCATTTCTCTTAGAAACCAAGTAAGATAAGATAAGGTCACCACTAGTAAATCTCAATGCATTTGTCGCACTGCAGATGAGTAATTACTGTTTCTGTTTTCTCCTTAGAGCTCTTCCTGCAATGATGCAGTGGGTCCGAACTCAGAAACCAGGAGAAAGTGGTGTAAATATTATCACTGCAGATTTTGTAGAACTTGGTGACTTTATCAGCACAGTCATAAACCTCAACTATGCCCTGGATGAAGGTGAAGATGACACTACTTGATAGTATTATATGTTTGTTGTTGCATTATTTAGAATTAAAAGAGAAATTACATTTTAAAGAATTATCATGTAAAACACTGATCTTCCTAAAACACTGATGTGTTTAAGGCGTTAGTGGGTGGGCAAAGGGAAAATGTTTTAATCAATTATGATCATTTTTTACATTTGTGTTTCAGGTAAAGAGCAAAACTAAACATGTTTACAGTGTTTGATAAAAGAAGGCCACTTACATGTTTTCCATGAGGTACCAAATGTGATTCGTATGTCTTCTACGGTTATGAACAGTGCCAAGAAATTTGCAGCATTCAGAGCAGTGAGATGTATGCTGCCCTCTCTCTGCCCACAGCAGAATTCCTATAGGTGTGAGCATCACCCTGGGAATTTAAGGACAGTATATGTAGCCCTAAAATTTTGAGTTGCTACACTTCATCCGTCAGGTGGTGTAACTGATTGTATTTATCAATGAGCAGCAGGTTTCAATACCTTTGTGAAATAAATAAAAAGTAATGCCTCCAACATATGCATAATCAGTGGACAGTACACATGATGTGTTATGTAGCTTGCACAGACTAAATCCTGCTTGCTTTTCATTCTTGCAGTGGGGTTTTCTAATGTCTCTGCCCTGTGTAAAGTCAGCAGTTACGTACTGCTAGCCTAACTCTGTACCAAGTGCTGCCATTGCATGTTTTACATGGTTTCAGCAGGAATAAAGTCAGGCTGGCTTGGAGCACCACTCCCTCTCAGGATTAATCTTACATGAGTCTGATCCTRTGTGCAATGCATTTAATAGGAATTTTTCCTCTGTTGAATGTGACTTGGGATCTGTGTGCTCTGTAAGGGTCAGGATTTGGTCTTACATTGGAAATGTGTGTTCTACAGGATTAACACTGCACTTCAAAACAAGAAGTATAGTCTGAGCTTCTCTTGAAGGCAGCTACAAACTGTACTGAYCACAAAGAAAAAAATCAGTGCCAATTTCATCAGTGAAAAAATACTGTACTAAAGAGTGGTGTAGTTCAATATCTAGCTAATAATATTAAGTAGAGTCCTTATGTTGTTCATGAGAAATAACAGACCTAATYGAATGATTGGAAATACCTGGAAATACTGTATGGCACTGTTCTGGTGACAGAATTTCTTTCACTTTACTTTTGATGAAACATATAAAACTCAAATATATGGAAAATGTAGTGAGCTGTAAAATGAGAGCCTTGCCACTGTATGACCCCTAACTGGATACAATGCAGTCATGTATTTGATATATCAATGTGTATGCACACAGTCTCTGAAAGCTAAACATTTCGTTTATGGAAAGTGAGAGATMTTGTAACATCTTACAAGGAAAATGCTCCCTGAAATACTGCAGGGCTTTATAGGACAAGACTGAGGTCAGGTTCCATTGATACTATGAGAACTCTTGCTTGAGTGAGGGAGAGAATATGTTGTGATCCCTTGCTGTTTTCCATCAGTCAGTAAGGACTGCCAGCTCAAACAGCTCCAGATCATAGAAAAACAAAAATGGTCTCATCAAAGAGTTGGGCTTTTCTTATTTGTTTTTGCAACTTTTTTTTTTTTAAAGTTTATGTAGAAGTGGAATAAAATAAACATTTGCTGCTATATTGAACACAGAGTGTGCATTGGAAAGAGTGTGCATGTGTATGCATGTGCGTAAACTAGAAAGACATTTAAAGGTATGGATGTGTTACAAAGATGTCCACGCACACTTGCTTAATAGTACTCTGGCTCTAGACCAGAGTATTCTAAGTGTGGTTAAAGAAAATAGTGCAAGTGTTACAAAGTTATGATGCCCCCTTCATTAGAAGTGTTTTTTTGTGTTTGTTTTTGTGCATGAACATAGAGCTTAGGACTGTAAGATTCATCCTCAGCGAAATCTGTGATCCAAGCCAGTTGCCAGTTCGGTTTTCTACAGCATTAAAATCTTGACTCAAAGTGACTCCAAAATTCGCCTTGTCACACTGGATCTTTGCATTGAAAAAGGCTAGGATTTGGTGCTTTCACCCACAACAAAGCAAAATACTGGGGTGGGAGGAGCTGAAGGGAGTGATGCACTTTATTTTCAGTTGCCATGTTATGTCCAAGGAAAATTCATGTAATGGGCACACAAAACAAAACAGCCTATGTTTTCTTTGTGCAAACTGGAAACTTGTGTATTTTGTACAGTTCCTGAAGCAGTACATTTTCTTCTATATGGGTATCTATGAAAATGATTGCTTATTTCTTAGAGGTGTGGCACGAAAAGATCTTTTCATTCTTAGCTGGCTTTGCTTTCAGGTTCTCCTGTCATTCTTCAGTTACTTAAATGTAGTCAAAACATTTAAGCTCCCTATAATATGTCAAAATAATCTGAATATTACTGAAAATGTGTGGAGAAAAATGGTTTCTAATTTTGGATTCTGATCGAAATTCTGCTGAATCTGAGGTGAACAACACAGAGCTCCCCCTTGAAGCCCTGGCTCAAGCACACACCAAACATATCAAGCTTTTCACTTAGACAAAAGTGTGCTCAAAGCAAATGTTTTGCTGTATTTAACAGAAGTGTGTGCATTTGTGTGCCTGTGTATGAATATATATAAAATGCCATCTCATATCTTGAGCTTATTGGCATTGTTTTGGAATGTTTGCTTAGTATCAGCTGTATTCTAATTGTCATTTAGGTGCTGGAAAATAAAAGCAAAAACAAATCCTCTATGAAGAAGGATAGTAGAAAAATCCTGTAGTTTCTCCATTAATGGGGGAAAAAAATAAGGAAAAATGTTAAGAAAATGCGTAGAAAAATGATATTTTTATTTAGCTGTCAGTCTCCTTTCTGTTGGAGAAGCATAGCAATTTATTATAGAGAACAGGTAAAGAAAATTACTCCTCACTGCCTTAATTACTAAAAAAAAAAAAAATGAAAGAAAAGAAAAACCTATGATGAGAGGTTTATCTACACTTTTCTGGCAGTCTCATCTCTGAGACACCAAAACTATAATTGAACTATCCTAGTAGGGTGTGCTTCCRGTTGACACAATCTGGGAAATTTTGCCAGAAAAGAGCAAGACAGCAAGGACTATGCAGCACAACTGGGCCATTCTAGAGCCCCAGTTTGTCATCCCTATGCAGCTAAAACTCTCATTGATTTCATCAAGAAATATGCTTGCCCAATTGGTCTGCAAGACTGGGTCAGATTAAATATACAACCTGATTCCTTTCGGAGAGTTTCTACAGATGTATTATGAGGAATCCTGTATGAAAAAACAGATTATTGTAATCAGTTGATGAGAGGAAAAATACCTCTTCCTAGCCATCTTGTGTAATCTTATACTTAAACTGCATTGCACCGTAYAAAGGCAGTAGAGCAAATTCTTAGCTGGTATAAATCTGTATGGCTCCATATTTTGATTTATGTTAGCGGAGAGTCTCTTCAATAATCTTTGATTCTGATCAACTTACACTGATTTGAACCAAAATAGCATCTGTCCCCAGAAGTCCCGTTTCCCACCATCTATGTGAAAGTAAAAGCTGAGGCTGAAGGAACCTAATTTTAGAATCAGAGAGTTACTTAAATTTATTTACTCTTGGTTATACTGGTAGTTTTGTAGGTCCTGCTATATCAAGCCATTCTTTTAAAGTATATATATGTGTGTGTCTATATGCCTGGGTGCGTGAGAGGGAGTGTGTGATCCTGTGTGCTGAGCTAAGACTTTCTGTCACACTGATGGAAATCCAGACCATTTTCACTAACTTCAAAGCAGTTACTGAAGGTTTATGCTGGAGTGAGAGGGAGCAGATAGTCACTGTGCAGTAACTATGCTGTGTTGCAAAAGAAATTAAAAAATTTGAATATTAACTGCGAAACATAAAAAAAAAAAAACCCCAACAGAGTGCCCTGAAAACATAGCTCCAGTGCTATTTATTCTGAATGTAGTGTACGGAGCATTAGGCATTAGTAACTGAATAGGTTATTGGGCGWTTTCAAGAGTTCAATTAACACCATTTGAAACTTCCAAATTCCTTTTCAGTGAAGCAAAAGCTAATAGTGTCTATGATGTATTTGCCATATCTCAGTGGTAGCTTCTGTGTTACATAGAGTCAGCATTGTTCTGAATTGTATATGTTTACCAAATGATGAGGTTAAAATATGCTGTATAGTATGTACAATGTATTGATTACAAGTTTGTTGGAGTTCAGTGATCTATTTAGTTTTTACCGTGCTGCTGTTTTGTAGGTGTGTGTATGTATGGGAGTATGGATTGTCTACAATGTATGAAGAAATAATAATTAATCCTAAAGGAAAAGGGCAGTTATGTAACCTGCCTTAATGCATTCACATAATTTGTTTAAATCCCATAATTATGAATTCAGATTTCAAACACGACTAAAGATTGTTCATACAGCTGCCTTTTGGCAGCAAGAAGTTAAATTTGTTCTTATTTGAAGCTCATTTATAGATTGATTAAGAACAGCGTGTTTGTACAATGAACTACCTTGACTGTACGTGTCGATAAAGACCTGGTTTTCTGTGTGATACAGGAGAAGTTAGTTCTGTGTCCACACAACCTATGTTGATGCCAGTGGGAACTGTGTTTATGTAATGAAGGGCCTAAAATCCCTCTATGGAGATACAATAGTGACACTAAGGGCATGGTGCCCTGGCTTTGCAGAGGTGCTTGGATGCAGTGCAATACTGCTCGTGCCCCACGCTGCAGCGCAGCCGGGAGCTTGCAGCAAAAGCTCTGAACTCTGTTCCAACCCAGGCTCTTTTCTTAAATAGAAATCAGGTGTAGCTGAGGTTTAATGGCCTGGCCACTAGCATTCTGCTTTAAGGAAATGTRGATGATTTAATTAAAAAATACATATATATATATATGTAAGTAATAATTTCTCAGAGGCTTGCAAGACTTAGTGCTCTGCATTGCCCAGAGATGTGACCCCTCTACCTTTCTCACAGCCAGACCTAGCTCTCCCCTCATGGTGTGCATGTGAGGTGCCTCTGCTTGATGACAAAGGGAACTAGGAAAGAAATACAGAACATGGGAAGAGCCTACCTCGTACCTGTTGGACAAGGTTGCATCGAGCGTGCCTGCCCTAAGTGCATGCCTGTTTTTAGGCGAGGTTGGCTTCAGGCAGACCCACGTGAGCAGCAGTTCAGGGTAAAGAGAAGTGCGATTTCACACGCTGTTCTATTGTCTTTGTCTAGTTAAAATACAACATCTGCCCACTGTTCTCCTTTAACTCCTTATCACAGTCTGTGCTGCTGCCTACTCATCCCTTCACTGCGAGGTGTGAGCAGCACTGTGCTCAAAATATTGTTAGTTTGATCACACTATACTTCAGTAAGCCATCTACAAAATCTGTAACTTCTGTGTAAGATGATCTTGACTACAGAGCTGGCAAATGGGGGCAGACTCCCTTATCTGATGTCCTGAGATGCTTTACCTCCATACTCCAAGCTGTGTACATGCGCCTCCTTAGTCCTGGCCTGGGCTGGGGAGAATTTAGTTGCAAATACCCTCATTCCATGTTAGAAGTGGATTGGATGATAAGCCAATAAATGCTTTTCACGGAGAAAGGGCAATTCACTTAGGCTACTTTTCTGCAGTGTGATGATGTGTTATAKTCTCTTCCCTCTGTTTAGGGTCCCAACAAAGTCAATTTGATTTGCAAAGATTTCTAGAGCAGCTGAAATGCTTGAAACTGGCAAATTGTTTTTTTTTTTTTGTTGGTGGTGGGTTTTTTTGTTGTTGTTTTTTTTTGTCAGGTTGAAAGCTAGCAAAACTGGGTATGAAACTGGAATCCTTAAAGCAGAATCCTAGGTTTAATGTGTAATTATTGTTATTGAAAGCAAGAATGCATGCTTAAAAATATAACTTAAAAGAAGAAATAGCTGGTCTTGTCAGGACAGATGTTAAGCTTTTGACTTCCTCAGTCGTGAGTGGTTTTGCAATTACACRAGGTGATGATTACAATGTTATTGCTGCACTGCCTCCTGATCCTGTTCAGGTTCTCTGTACAGAAGCCTTATTATTCCAAACATTAATGCATTTGAATGACTTTACTCCATTTCTGTGGGAAGGGTAGATATGTAGCACTGAGGACGTAGAGCTCCCTGTGTGTTGTGCCCATAAAGGTTCACAGAGCTGCACCTTCTCTTTTTAGGATCTGTTCAATGGTACTTTAATAAATGTTGTGTAAAAACATGGCTACAGTTCTGTATAACAAATGTGAATTTTTATGACCAGAATGTGTATTTAATGTATAAAAAAGTAATACAAATCCAGTTTCTTTGTATCCAGTGAAACATCTAATAAAGCTCTGGTACCTGTATTCTTGTTTTATGGCTTCATTATTGCATGCAAGCCATTGCATGTAGGAAACTTCTTAAAAAAAGTTTTGCAAAATGGGCAGAACAGTCAGGCATTGAACTGGGGCTGTGCTCCAGACCCACTTTGCCTGAAGTCCTGAACCTCTAATCGACCATATGAGCTGCAGAAGCCCATGCCCATGTTCTTGCCTGTACAGCACCTCATAGCAAGGAGGGAAATGGTAAGCAGGGACTGGACCTCAGAAGTGTCACCTGGCCAGCAGGTGACTTCTCTCTGTCATCTCTCTGTGACCTGCTCCRTGCAGGTGGACCTGGGACAGGCTTCCTGCCAAGGTGAAGCATGAGAAGGTGGAAGCTAAATCCTTGCTGGAGAGCAAGATCTTGGGATTCCAGGTGTGTATTGCCAAGTGACGTAGATTTTATTTCTGGCATAGCCAAAAATACGGTGTGCTTTTCAGGACACGTCTCCTGTGTTACCTCTCCCGAGTCACAGGAGCAGCTRAAGTGCTCTGCTCCCAAGGGCTCCAGGACCCGTCCCTTGGCCCGGTGTGAAATCAAGGCACCAGGCCCAGGCTGCTGGGGCTGAAGAATAAGATGCCAAGGAAGGTGAGCAAAGCTGAGGAAGGTGAGCAATGCCGAGGAAGCCTCTGTCAATGCCTCCCCGGTGCTGTCTTTGCTGTCTTTGCTCATGTGGCAGCTGCTTAAGCTGTCGCCCGTCCTCTCCCTTCCTCTCAGGTACTGTCCTGGTAATAGGAGGGTGCAGTTAGCCTGAAACATGGAACAAACAGTCCTCGATACAAAAGTGAGTCCCCTTCTTTGTTTTCTTTTATGTTGTTTAATTCCTTCAGTCAAAGAGCCATGAGACCAGCTATGTCATGCTATTTTAACAGCGACTCTACACCAAGWGTGGGATGTCCCTGTCCTGCTTAACGTGCAAATCTGGCAATATCTCATAGAGCCAGCTGAGATAACGCTGCATTTAAGAACTGAGAAAGCAGGTATTGTACCACAGGATAAAGATCTTCAGTGACGGGTTCAGATTCCAGAAAGTAATTGTGTAATAGGCTACTGAATCTGGGAAAACAGGAGAAGATTTTTTTTTTACCCTGTATCTTTTAACATTCTAAGAGTTCAATTAAAATGCAGCTATTCCCCCAGAAGATCAATTTAAACAGTTTTTATGGAAATAGGTGTTTATGGGCAAAGGCACAGTAAGATATAAATATGAATTCTACATTTTTGGCCTAATTTCTTTCTCCTTAGTGCCCCAGCTGTGGTTTCTGGCATTATTAATTTTTTCTCCCAGCAACTGGGAGATGTGCGAAGAAAAAATATTTGCAACTGTGCAAGTAGAATGATTGAAATAAAAGTGACTTAAATAATCAATCTGAATCAGCTTTACATTTTCAAATTCAAAACATTGATTTTGATAATTTATTCTTGCTTTGCCTTTGTACTTTATATCTTTTTTTTTCAAAAACAAGTTCATTCTATGACTAAGACTCTGTTTAGCAAGTAAGTGCAGACCTTGCATTAAGCTTGGTGAATTTGCTGAATGGGAGATTTATGCATACACATAAATCAGTTTCTCTTTTAACATACATTCAAGCAAATTGTTATTTTACAATTATTTACAAGGAAACATTAGATACTATTTCTTATTTAGGAGTGTTTTATTTCTTAGAATTTTTTCAAKCTGTCTCCTGAAGGTGATTGGGGTAAATTAACGCACACGGAATGACTAACTTTGCTAATAAAATGTCTTCTAATTAAAACTGAGCTAAATAGATTGGATCCCAGAGAAATTATGGAAAGTGATTCTGTGAAGTGAAGGGAGTTTCATTTGAGTAGGATTTGTTTAGCAAGTTCTCTGTGATTTTTAAGACCAAAGGGCCACAAAAACTTACATGTACTCTTTGTTCATAGATTGGGGGAAAAAGTGAAAGTTCCTGTGTTTTAGGTTATATTTTAGATTTGAATAAATTAATAATAGAAATACATGGAAGAGAAGGAAAAAATACYGAAGAAAGGAAAAATTCTTGATTCCTATGCCAAAATTCCATGTGTCAAAAGAGGCAGTCACTTCAGGAAACTATTTCTRGGTACTTATCTGGGGACATCAGCTATTTCAGTGATTTATATTTCTCTATGTCTTGATGTCAGCCAAGTGGAAAATATTTTACAATATTAAGTAGTAAATGTAAGCTTTAATGTAAATTTCATAGATTTCATAGATTTTCATAGATTTTGATTGTAGAAAAACCCTTTTAAAGATATTCTTTTGTTTTTTTAGAAGTTGTTCTGGGTTAATGAAATTGATGTCCAATAGTCTGTACAAGTAAACTGTTTTTCTTAAAAGGGATAAAATCTTAATGTTGCACAAGGCTTCYGTTGCTCATTTAAAATGATGGAATTCACACCTGATTTTCATATCATCATTAACAGCTGGTGAAATGCTTGAAAACTCAGGCACCTGGATTAAAGACTGTATCCTGCTGTCAGTCCTTGGGAGGAAAGGGGAATTTGACTCTTGTCCTAATTGACAARGAGAGCAGCAAGGGGTGGCAAATGCTGTGCCAGAGGTAATGGAATTGAAGGGACACAAATGTGGGATTGAATTTCCCAGAATGGCTCTGAACAGRATGTCTTGGGGAGGGAGCTATGCTGTGAAAAGGGAATATATTGTGGAAGAGTCAGAAAGTGGGGAAACTGAAGAACAAGAGGTGCTTCATTCACCGAGAGGGGAATTGCTTCAGAAGGGGAATGTGCYAGGGAGATTGTATCTGCTTCTAGATAAAATGCAATTGAAAATGTGCTAGGTTTTATGTAGCTGGGAGATACTAGTGTAAATATGCTACCTGGTTAATCTCACAAATGATATGCCCTGAAAGACACATCCTAGCATCTGATTCATCTTCTAACGAAGAGGTTTGAGGCAGAGCGAGCCATGAGGTTGTATAAATATTAAGATGGAATAATGAGCTATGGGCAGATAAAAGCTTGCAGTGCTTTGGGAAAGCCTGTGCTTTTCTACAGGTAGTTCAGGTTAAAAGGAAGAAAGCTTTAAAAAAACTCCTGCACTTGGCTTGCACAGTGCATGTGGACCTTGCTTGTAAACACTGCATGATCTATGCAAATATATTCTGTCTTTTTTGTTCTGATGCCACTTGCGCAGTCAAGGAAGCATCATACTCATTAGTAAAGCCATTATTCTGACCAAATCAATTCCCATTCTGTAAGCAGCTAAGCACCATCACATTTCCTGATGTCTATACAGCTTCAAATAAAACCTGTACAGTTTGCAAGCAACAATTAGAGAGGGTGAGCTCTGCTATGTATGCTGTTGTATAATTTAGGTATTTTTAGTACAACAGGTCTRAAGCAGCCAAAAAGGAACTTACTTTGGTGTACAAAAGACCTTTACTAGTGAATTTTCATAGTTCTATGGCTTTGCTTTTCTGGTAACTCAGGACAAAAAAAATGAAACCAATCTATTGGAATGTGCTCAGATTATGAGGACAGTGTATTACATTGATGATATTTAGAGGCTAAGGAATATGCAATTCTTCCAATCTCTGTCTGGGTGCAAATCGAGATTTCAGCAGTATTATCTCTAATACACATGCAACAGAAAGCGGGATTTTTTTGTATACTATTATACCATAAAGCAGCAGCTCTGTAGAGAAAGAAAAACCAGTTTTTCAGGCAGCACCAAGACAATTATTTTTCCCCCCAGATGCTTAGAGCTGTAACTCTGCAGGAATGCGAGCATTTTTTTAACCATTTATATGGTTGGTCTTTTACTGTAAATAAATTTTGTGTATTTTTGGTGTGGGGAGGAGGCAGGCAGTGCAGCAGGGACAAAAGGTTGTCAGGAACTGCTGCCTCTCTGCTGCTTTGATGCTGTGGATCAAACCCTGAGGAAAAGGCTGTTACTGCAACAGTGCTGGGAGTCTGTGACTCTGCAGACCACATGTTTTAGTGGAGAATGTAGAAAAGATAAAGAGATATTGGTGTAATCGGAGGGGAAAGCTAACCATGCCAATGGTCAAGACTGGAGGGCTGGTGAACAGAAACAAAAAGGCATCTCTAGACCATGGAGGCAGTACAAATCAGAAATGTCTGTAGAGYGAGGTGGTAGGTGAGCACAACTTCCAGGCTTGTTGTTCTGGGGCTTGGGTACATCTTTCTTAAATCAAAAAGACTCCTATTTTCTTGTAGAAAATGTAGACTTAGATGAACTCTTTTTTGCTCCCTACACCCAAATTCCAGCCACCTGCTGTTGCCCAGTTAACCCTCCTTCAGTTATTAAAAGTAGATGAAAAAACACGTTTATTAAATAAACTACAAACCAAAGTGAAAGAAGCCTCTTTTTATATTAACAGTCTTTGCATTAGGGTCTAGAAATAATCTAGCTTTTAATTTTAAATTCCTGTTCTAGTTATTAAATTAACATCATCAGAAATGATTACAAGAAGTTAATTACAAGAAGTTTTAGAAAGTCAAGTCTGAATGCAGGTGAAAGACCTTTAAAAGATGCACCATCTGCTTTGTAAATAAGTACAGTGCAGCTTCATTTGAGTCCTTCTGAACTTTGGTTGAGAAAATTCTTTTTTCAGAAAGATCAGAAATTGCAAGTCACCGAGGATTTCTCTATGAAAGAAATTATAAAGCAGGGAAAGAAAAATGATCAAGTATCCTGAAGAGCTAATACTGTGGTGTGAAAGGCTAGTGCAGAGCCATCTGCCTGGCTCAGTACAGGTTAGAGATTTGGCWCCCTCTGTTTCATTTGGTCTGCTTGAATACGTGTTTTCAAATGTGGGCTCATTAGAAAGTCTGTGATTCTAGTGATACGGGCAACCARTGTCATCCCTCTCTGCAGAGGGATATCTATCCCTAAATATAATGCTTCTTGCTTCTAAGTCTAAGCTTGCTATGTTTGGGTCTGTTTTTTAATTAAAAAATTGGCTCTCACAGCAAGTTTTCAGAATGCTGGCCAATCATTAAAAGCCAAGATGAAGCAGGTCTCAATGAAAATTTCTTGAACAGTGCAAAAGCTTTGGTTTAAAACAAAATAACTATCCTTGGTCAGATAAGGAGAGGCAAACACACACTGTTAAGAGTCTATCTTGAACTGTGAGAAGTCAGTAAAAATAACCAAAGAACAGGATCCCTTGCTACAGGTTTAATTAATTGGAGTTAATTAAAGAAACCTACCAAGTGAGAGGGTCAAGGCACCTGGAAGATTCACCTTGACAGGGTAGGGGAGGCCCTGGAAGCCTCAGTGCTATGAGTGAGAATACTAATATCAGGTTTTCTTACTTAAACCATTTYCTAGCACTACATTAGTCCATCTGGATGTAGTCTGATCAGACTTTGCAAAAGACTTTTGAGGGTTGGTTTCTTTGATAGCAAATCACCTTTTATTCTCGTACAGCAGCTGGAAGATCTGCTTGTGCTATTTAGAAATTTTACACCACTCAAAATTTGAGCAAAATCCCTCTCTGTCATTTTCAAATAACTAAAATRTTTACTACTCCATAAAGTTCACTTCCTCCAGTTAGAGTATTCAAAAATAGAAACTGTGAACATTTGTCATCTATAAAGCATATTGGATGCACTTTTACATGCTCAGCAATTGTAGCTCATGTAGAGTCATTGCAAGTTCCCAGACTGGTCAATACATTTTAATAATTCCATTTACATTGACTTCTTTCAAGAATAAGTGTTTGTTTTTATATTTTAGCTGAAAATAAACATTTGCAGCAATGCAATTGGCAATGAATACAGTCCGTGTCTGTAGCCTTTTCTCCAGACTATTTAGATTTATGATTTGTTGTCTGGCTACCTTTCAAWCTTAAATGACTGTTAGCATCATAATTGAAACAAGGACTAAATGGAAAGAGTGGACCACAACTGATGTTCCACAGGAAGGCATCATCTGAATCTCATTGGAAGCATGTCTGGAACAAGCAAAAGGGGCTGTTTTCAGATGCTCATATAGTTATTGTGTAGAGCGCCTTGCTCTACACAATTGGGATGGGATGCATGGGATGCAATTGATCCTGAAACTTTACTTGAGTCCAAAGAGAGACTAGGGARGTTCATGGGAAAGAAATTTATTGAACATCAGTAAATTCACAGAAACTATATTCACCTTGGGAAGTGCCTAAGCTATAGGTAGTTAGGAGATGAGAGAGTGCTAAGGAGCTGTAGTTTCATTACAGGAAAAAAACAAAGATGATGTTATTTTTGACTGGTAAAATTAGAGGAATCTKTCACACAAATCAAGATTCATAATGAATCTGGATAATGATAAATAGGAAAAGAAGTTCCTTCATGTTATATTAATACAAAATAATTAAACTGCTGGGTAGCTCATCCTTGAAGACGCAAATGATTTGTTGTCACAGAATGGGTCATGTTCATCTATTCATCTTTCTCCATACTTAGTCCTTGCAAATCCCCTTGGCTGAATGAASGATGATCTTTGAGGAAAAGATTGTGTTATGTCTTCATTCATCTATTTGATATACAGATTTTCATATAGTTTCATAAGGTTTTCTATCAACATTAACCCAACTTTATTTTTTTTTGTCAACTCTATTTTCTAGGCTAAAGATTTGTGCATATGATATACAGCAGAACACAGAACCAGCGCTACTTTATTATCTAAAGTGCTGGCTTGTTGCAGGGCTTGCTATCAAAAAGCTCTGTGTCCAATGAAAGCAAGGAMAAAATAGCTAAATCAGCTAATCTGTATGCTCTGCACTAGAATGCTAAAGTATGCAAACTAAACTTGACTTTTTTTTGTATATGCACATAGTTTGCACATAACATGGAGGGGAGGGGGACTTATTAAACAGCCATTTGCAGTGTTTGATAGCAGCCCTATAAGCATTGACTGCAGATCAAACAGAACAAAACCAAAATTGAAAGTGCAGGAAGGGTTTGCTCAATTAGCCACATCCTCTTTGAAATGCAGCAAGGCAAAGGTAAGGTATTGCAAAGCCAGAAAAAAATAATGTGGGCTTTTAAATCACAAATCTACAGCTAGAGCTACATTTGCTTTTTTAGTGAAGGCTATGCCTCCTTGCATTTACTACAGATTATGAACATACACTATCTAGACATTACAGATTACATAAAACAGTATCAGAAATATAGACTTTGTGGACTTTTTTCTATCTCTGAAATTATTGAGAGCTTGTGCCCTCAGCTGCCCTGCTACTCTGACTAGGAGAAAGCACATGAGATAGGATCTCAGCTTTATAAGGGTTCAAAAACTTGTTCTAGATTTATACAGTGTGGCTGGATTTTAGCCTGATGATGGCAAATTGGCCATTTAAAACCATAAATAGGAGCAGCTGAAAGCAAATGCAAACCCTACCCTTCCTGGAGCCACATCAGAGGARTCTGTTTATTGGTTAAGGGAGTAAACATGGCTATTTCTGCTCTCAAATGTCTGTCATTTTCCCCTGCTTTTTATTTTTTTTTTAAATGATGATGTCTGAGTCCTAAATTAGAGATTGTTAAAAGGACTTGACAAAGAGAAATGTAAATTAACAATTTATGATGAAGCTGCTTTTCAACTTCTAGAGCTGCTTCTTCTGTACTTCAAAAATGTCAGTTGTGCAAAGGCTGCAGTTAGCAAATATGTGTAAAGTGTGTTAATTTGCCTGTAATCATAATGTTCAACATGATAGAGTGATGAAGAGATTTTCCCCTGATGTGCTCTCTCTGCTGCTTTCTTTCTGCAGCTGAAATTAGACTTCGGATTAAATAAATACAACTTTTAAAGTAAGAAAACAAAGCTTAACTTAAATGACAAGGTTACTGAGGCACTGATGTGGGAACTTGTTTATATGATCCTATATTAATTGCTCAGTGAACCTCCCCCTTTAGAAAAAAAAATGCTTTTTTTGTCAGAAATTCAAAAGAAGCTCTTAACCTTCCAGGAAGAATAAATAAAAAACTTGGACAATTTTATGGTGACTTGCATAAAAATAGGCATTTGAGTGAAATTTTTTTCTCTTTCTCTCTCTTTGCATATCAAGGCAAACCGTAGAGTAGATTAAGGCTTTCTGGGGAGTCGGCCAGGAGGAGGGTGCTTGGACAGTGTTTCAGGTCGGGTAGTTGGTTAACTGAATTTAGAGGAGATGTCTAATTTTGGACCTGCTAAAGTCCTGCTCAGCAACCAGTGGCAATTTGGTTCAAACCTCATTAAAGCCAAGTGGAAATTTCCTATTTCCAAGACACACACTGACGTGGGCATCACACATGGTTGTCAGATGTGGCCTAACTTGCACATGGTACCTGAATGTTCCCTGGAATTCACGATGGATGGGTTGTACTACTGGCAAGGTGTCACCAAAGGCTGGGACAGCAAGCACACAGGCAAGGCCCAAGCAGGGCTGGGGTGCTAATATCTACTTCCCCCAGACCATCTCCTATAGAAACCTGCGGATGCTGCAAGGGACTTTTTTCCCTCCCCTTTTTTTTTCTTGGGCATAATGGAAAAACAAGACAAAAACCTGATAACCAGTACCGTTAAATGCAAACATCTTGCAACTCCTATTACAACTTCTGCTGTCAGTTGAATCAGGGAGATAGAAATAGTTTAGGTAATCTCATAGAGCAAAATATTTGCGGTAACTTTGTCTTGTGTCTGAGTAGGAACTGTGCATACTCAGAAATTGGTAATAAATTTAGATATGTTCTATTTTTAGGTCTTCAAAAGCTCTCTTATTTCAAGCAAGTGGACTCAGATGCTACATGAGGTAACCATCATCACAGTAACAATCCAATCTCTAATTTAATGCATTGAGCATTTATGAGAAGAGTTACAAGAATTTTGAAAGGTCATTTAAAGGAGTTGGGCCAAAGTCTATTCATCAGTATTTACCAGTAAATCTATATCTTTTTCTACTCAAGGTAAAAGAGTGATTCTGCCCTGTAAACATCATGTGTGCATGCAAGTATGCACTTGGGCAAGGTGAGCGGTGACCTCAGAAGAGCAGAGGAGAAGGCRAACATGTTTGTCTCTTGTTGAGTTTCACATATCTTTTCTGCATGTATAGCAGACAGCTTAGAACACATTGACCTTCCAAATAAATTCTTTCTGAGGGAAAAAAAAAGACTCCAGTTTCTCCCTATTTGGGTTGTAATTTGCATTTGCATCTGCATAGTYGTTTTTGTGGTAATTAGGTCACATCTTTTAATGCGATCTTGGCCTGTGCTTGCCTTTCTCCAGATTTCACCCCACAGTCCGTGTCTACATCTTCCAGCTATCCCTAAGCAATGACATTTTCCTGTATGTTTCCTATGTGTCAATGCATATGAATTCTGCTTTTGCAGAATTGGAGAGCTATGAGCTGCAGTTTCTTGGAGAGATGGAAATRGTACTTGCATCCATTTCCTGTATTTTCAATTATTTTTCTGACTGAGCAGCGATTGGGTGTTCTRTGGGGAGAAACCTCTCCCTTACAGTCTTGGGAATGGTGGGATATGAACAAGGCTCCGTGACACACACAGGTGCCTTTATGCTGCAGCTGTGCCTCCAGATGGTGGTCAGATTGTTTTCTTTAAAATGCCATCTGCAAGTTGTGCTAATTCTGCTGCTTTGAAGGTAGTGAACCGTGCAATTCTCCAGCATTTCTGAATCTATTTTTGCATAGCAGGAAAACAACAACAACAAAAACCCACAGAAAATTCAGGAACAAATCTGACTCTTTGAAATAAGTTTCTTCTTCASAGCTCAGAGTTGGGGCTGGGATAAATTCTAGACTTTTAGGACTGGGTTCCTGGTTGCTATAAATTACAGTTGCTAAAGCASCATATATTCCAGCTTGTTGCCTGACTCTCCTCTTGCTATCAGCAGGTGTATGTTTAATCAAAACCATGAATCCGAGCATCTGGGAATGGTAGAGGGTTCAAAATATTGCCACTCAACTGTTCTTTAGCTAGTGTTTAGAAACTAAGAATGTTGCATTTGTGCTGTGGTTTTTACAAGAGTTTTGCAGGAGCTGAGTATGAACTAAGCTATCCAGGAACCTTTGTTGGTCTTAAGTAAGATGTGCTTGTTTTGTTGCCTGCCAYTGATAAAGGTGGCATGACTTGCCTTATCAGTGTCTGCTGCTTGATTCTGCAGTATGTAATCTAAAAGTTACATAGTTATGGGTTATAAGATGCAGTAATTCTTACTGCAATACTGATCCACACACTCTCAGGTTAAATTAGTGCTGGTAGGCAGCAGTGAATACTAAGGCATTAMATGTCTGTGAGCGCTTCTCCTTGCACAAAGCGATAGTGCTGGCTGCAAATCACTTCCCTGAATGAAGCTAACAAGGTTCTGCTGTGACTTAGTTAATAAAGATCCAGTTTTCATACATATCCCTGAGGACTTGAACAAGATGAGATGTTGCTTATGTTTGTGAATTCTCAAGTGAACGAAGCAATTAGGCTTCAAGTAATATTTAAAACATTAAATCAATATTCTAGTAATACCTCTTCAGCCTTGTGTCTGGCAGAAAACACTTCACCTACCTATAATACAGATGTATACGTGTATAGGCTAGGCAATGTTTATATTAAATAATAGCCAGGATCTCCCTTGGGAGAACATTTGACATAAGTTATACAGTGTTGGTCTTCTCTCACTTTAGCTGTAGCTGAATATATATCCTATAACTCCATTCCAAATGATTTTGGTACTGTTTTGTTTTATTTAGTAGAATAGCCCTAGTATTTGCCCCTGGATCACATCATTTTTCCTTTTAATCAGATGGRGAGGGTTCTAGAAATGAGAAGTCTGTGCACTCAACTGCCATGAGGCATCAGCTGGATCACATCTAATTAGATAGCACACATTTTGGTTATTTTTTTTTTCTGAAATTGATCCTACTTTTGGTCAGCCATTCTGACACTTTCAAGAGAGCTTTACAGACATCAAAACAAGAATACCAAAATCCTTTCAGTGAAGATGAATCTCACTTCACTCATAAGAAAAACAAAGCTGAGCTAATGTGGTGACATTGAAATCATGAATGTATAGGTAGCCCTTTGAGAAACAATTAAAGCTCCTTCATGAGTCTAATCACACAAAACATGATCCTCTTTGATGTCATCCTCTTCTCCAAACTTTCAGCTCTTATCACTGTACTGGTCCCTTCCTTGTATAACTGCCTCTTGTTATATTGGCTKTTCCCTCTGACATTTCCTCTAAGACAAGCCTTTCACTTAGCTTGTTCTTAATGGGGAAAAAAAAAAAAAAAAAACTCCATCCACTATTATCACAAAAATAGCACAAGCATTTCAAAATGAGGTGTCTTTTGCTCTTCTTCACCATCTTCTGTCTATGACCTTGTTTTTAARTTTGCCTTTTTCTAATTTTTTGTCTGAAGAAATGGCCTGATTATATCTAGAKATGGAGCTAACCATAGCTGTGGCTTTGTAATTGAACCACGCTGTTTCTACACAGTTTACACAATACTACATACTACTACTAGTTTACACTAGCCATTTTCCCACCTCTGCAGAGCAATGTTAACACTACAGTGTCAGTTGGTCATTAATGACTCAAATTGCCTTTAATGAAATGAAAGATATTTTGCGTGACTTTCTTGACGGAGGGAGGGAGGGAAGGGAGGGAGGGAGGGAGGAAGGAAGGAAGGAAGGAAGGAAGGAAGGAAGGAAGGAAGGAAGGAAGGAAGGAAGGAAGGAAGGAAT